>NW_009258615.1:5242158-5263784 GCF_000687185.1 Egretta garzetta | reverse complement strand
AGAGATTAATGCTGGCTGGGCTAAGGAATCCATTCTGCTTATTTTTTTTTAACATGTATCTGCTTGAAACTCCTGACCCAATGGAAATGTCCCACAGGCCATATGTTTCAGGTCCTTGTATATGAGAAAGGCAATTTCCAAGTGAGGAGAGGGTGGTAAGAGGAGAGATGTAAATGTCTCCTAGGTGTAAATGTCTGTGTATCTGTGACACATCCTAATATTGATTTCATTGACTTTCATTTCATTCATCTCTGTATTAGGGATAGGAAGCTGTAGTAATGAGGACTGATAACACATGCTGGCTTTGATTTTTTTTTTTTTTTTTTTTTTCCCCAGATGTAGTTAAAGACCACACTTTAAATGCATTTAATGACACTTAAAGATGTAGGTTCTTTATGGGCTTTATTTTCAAAGTGCTAAGACCTTAGCAGTACAGACCACCTCGTGCAGGGAGGATGAAAGTTACTGGAGCAGCAGAGAGGCTATGACAGGACCGGTTTGAATGGGCGCCAGTGAACAAACACCGCCAGAATGGCCTCACTGCCCCATGGCAGAGCAGAGGTGTCTAAGCTTTCCTTGGGTGTGAGTTCCAGAGTAAGATGTGAGCCGCATCTTAGGGGTGTCCAAGGCTGATGCTGTGGGTGGCAACTGCTAAAGGCTCTGCCCGTGGAACAAGGATGGCTGGATCAGCTCCGAACACCTGATGAGGCTGCTGTTTCCATGCTGGTCTGACACCCCAGGGATACGTGTACCCTATGGCAGTACAGCCTGGTGTGATGCACGTAACCTGGGTCACGGCAGAAGGAACAGAGGCCACAGAGCTGTGCAGCCACCCCTGTCCCTAATGATCACCACATGACTCCATTTCACCCTGTGACATGAAAGCCTCAAAAGGTTAAAAAAAATTTGTTCCAGATCTTCCTGTCAACAGACATTATGTGTGCTGTCCATGTTACTTGTCTAAATGGGAAGGACTCTAAAGATAATATTTAAAATACCAAATGGCTTTTTAAACCATGCCTCTTCTTTTGTGGCAATAACTAAAGATGCTGTTCTAATCTAAGGGGCCAGATTCAGCCCGTGCTTTGGGACAGCCTCTTTGTACCAGGTAACCACAAGCCTTGAAAGCAGCATGAGTGGTCTTCAAAGCAAAAAGTGGAGATTTCCTTGTTGTGGATCTCTCTTCTAGATAGATGCAGAAAAGAATTTGTCCCTTCAAATTTTGTTCACTAACTTGTAAAAAAATGTTTTGGTGATCTGAAAATTTTGTCTGGTTTTTTTCATATGATCTGGTTTGATATCATTGCATACCCTTCTACAAATTACCTACGTAGCTTCATGTTTTATCTTAAAATATTTTCAACATGAATTATTCAACTCAACAGGATTTTTTTTTTCAAAGTTACTCATTCCTAACCTTCCTTTTTGCCTCTTTACCTGCTATCCAAAAAAATGGAGGCAGGGTGCTCAGAACATAGGGCCTGTGATAGATGACTGGATTGTTTGGACTCCATCCAGCAGAGGGTGGTGATAGACACCTGCTCAAAAAGCAATTAACTGCAATGTATTTGGAGAGACAAAATAATCCAGTGGTGATTTACCACCTCCAGAAAGGAGTTGTGTTAGGAACAGGGTTGTTGTTTATTGGGGGAGGGGGGAGTTAGCTCTTTTACTCTCCATTTTCAGGAATTAAGAAAAAGTTGCAAAATATTTTACCATATAACACAGGCAACAACATGCAGAAGTAATTAATAGGGACATTTGAAGGGAAAACAGGGTCGCACCATTAGCCCCTACTAAAATGCATCGGAGTTGATGAATTATTTTAATGGGACAGAATGACAAAAAAGGGACTGCTTCACCTAAGCAGGGACAGCTGGTCCCTATGACAAGGATACATTGCTGTCTTGTGGAGTCTGCCAGCCAGCAAGGCTGAAATAATAGCACCGAGAGAGGTGTGAACACTCCTCATTCACCTTAATTGAGAGCTAATATGAAGTCTAATTATGGACGCTTTGTATTAACTGCTTCCTGTCTGAAGGCAGGTGCCTGATGAGTGGCCCTCCGCCGCGTCCAGGGAAGGCCTGCTTTGATTTTCTGGACCGTTGCACATCCTGATGCCATGATGCCAGCTGTGTCAAACCACATCCAACTAACAACTGTCCCTACCAGCAGCTTTTATCCGATTTCTGTTCCTGGGCAATGGCAGCTTGGGACAAAATTTCCATTTAGGGACCAAACTGCATGTTTCTCAGAAGCAGAACTTCTCCCTCGCCACAGCCTGCAGGGCCAGGCAGCAGGTCTCTGGGACCTTTATAGGCTGGACCTGTGCAGGAATCCCTCCTTGCTGCAAAGCGCGGGGTTCATCCTGCTGCCCATGGCTGCCCCTGTGCCACTGCCAGGGAGGGCCACCAGCATCGCGGGGTGGAGGCGCAGGAACATACCGCATCATCAAGGCCACACCTCGAATACTGTGTTCAGTTTTGGGCCCCTCACTACAAGAAAGATGTTGCATTGCTGGAACAAGTCCAGAGGAGAGCAACAAAGCTGGTGAGGGAACTGGGGTTGTTCAGTCTGGAGAAGAGGAGGCTGAGGGGAGACCTGATAGCCCTCTACAACTGCCTGACAGGAGGCTGTAGTGAGGTGGGGGTCGGCCTCTTCTCCCTGGTGATGGGCGATAGGACGAGGAGGAATGGTTTGAAGTTGCGCCAGGGCAGGTTTAGGCTAGACATTAGGAAAAACTTCTTCATGGAAAGGGTTGTCAGGCTCTGGAATGGGCTGTCCAGGGAGGTGGTCAAGTCCCCATCCCTGGAGGTATTTAAAAGAAGGATAGATGAGGGGCTTAGGGACATGGTTTAGTGGTGGGATGGCAGGGTTAGATTAAAAGTTGGACTCGATGATCTCAAAGGTCTTTTCCAACCTAAGCGATTCTATGATCTGCCAGGATTCAAAGCACGAGAGGTGGGATTAGAGGATTTAGGCGACTAGCTGCAGAATTTCCTTTCATACAAAGTGTGTGAGGGGAAGAGGGAGGAGGATTAACTTAACTGCCCAGAGGCTTCTCCAATTGTTTGAAAGGTGGGTGTAAAATGACTATTTAATCTTGCATCTCCCCTGCTTCTGGGAACAAAAGTGCTTAAATTTAAAAATGCCAACTAGATGGGGACGGGATGGCTCAGGGGACTGAGACTAAGGGTGCTGGGGCTTCATTTATAAGTCACACGACCGAGACTAGAGAAGAATGCGAGGCACCGGCCATTTGCTGGCTTTTGTGGACTGTTAAGTCAGACTGGAAACCACAGTCCAGTTCAAAAAGAATTAAGGACCTGATCCTACTTCCACTTAAAATGGAAGTCCAAGATTGAGGCTTAAGTGCCACGTTGCAAATCCTCAGTGCTACTTTTAGCGACTGGCCTGGGAAGTGGCACGGAGGAGGCGAAGGCGAGCAGGCTCTGAAGAGCGAGCGCTTGGGAGTTGCCTGATGAACCTGGCCAGAGCAGCACTGTCACAGCAGCGCGGGCCTCGTCCTGATGCTCAGGTTTGAAAGGAAAGGTGGGGGGTATCTGCTATTTCCCATCAGCACTTAAAAACCAAACCCCAAAACAACCTATGTGGGAGGGAGGGGAAGGAAAAGGAGGATGGAAAACAAGCTAAGAAAAAACAAAAGAACAAACATAAACCTGTGCCGAAACCAAAGCCTTTGGTCCCCTGATCAAAACAACTTTGATCAATGCACCTATTCTCCGAAGCGTCTTATTTTAGAAAACAGCTAGCTTTCTAACAAGTAAGGAATTGCTCTGTGGTTTCTCTCCAAAGCTTAAATTCAGCTTTCTAGAGTAAGATGAAAAGCTGATTTTCTTGAAGTTTAACATATTTGTGTAAGCATGTCAGGTGAAATAAATGACATTGATATTCAGTGTGTATATAGGTGGCACCAGCTCCCCAAACTCTATCTCTTTTTCATCTTACTGGAACATTAACTTATGCTCCTGAGGGCTATGCAGCATGCAGAGTGAGAGTGCGGACTTAAGGATAATTTATCATAGCTCTCTCCTGTGTATTTTTAACTTTTCCATTTCAGAACACAGAATAGAGGGAGTTTACTTGTGCCTCAGCTGCCTCTAACGGCACCCATGCAGGGTCTTACTCAAAACAAATGTTTGCATCTGTCAGATTGACTTCTCAGCCATGGTCTTGCATGTTCGCTTGGTAAGTAGGTGGGCAGACATCCCACCATAATAACTGGGTCAAAGGAAGCATAAGAATTGGTCTTTCGAGTAATTATAGTAACAGTAAAATATATCAAGTGCTGTACTAAGGGCAGAGGAGGGGGAAAGAAGAAAGGAATTTCATGGGAAAGCCTGTCATCCAGGCCAGCATGAGCCGGTGACAGAGAGGCCCAAGGAGCATCGTTCTCTCCTCCTTTGCTCCAACCAGCTGTGAGCAACAGCTCTGGAAAGACTTGGGCTCTCTTTTTATTATGCATTTATATACTGATCAGTGTGACAGAGGTGTCTTCTAAAGGTGCTATCTGAATAAGCATGACAATTAACAAGAGAATTGAACTGTAATTAAGTAACAGTGTAGATTATGTAGCACTGGCACCCAGTTTCCCTTTTTCACATTAATATCGATAAATTACTCTGCAGGAATTACTTAAACTTATAGGTGCTGATCTCTTCTCCCTGGCATCCAGTGACAGGACATGTGGGAATGGTTCAAAGCTGCGCCAGGGGAGGTGTAAGCTGGACATTAGGAGGCATTTCTTTACCGAGAGGGTGGTCAAACGCTGGAACAGGCTTCCTAGAAAGGTGATCGATGCCCCGTGCCTGTCAGTGTTGAAGAGGTGTTTGAACAACTTGGTCAGCCCTGAAGTGGTCAGGCAGTTGGACTAGATGATTGTTGTAGGTCCCTTCCAACAGAAATAGTCTAGTCTATTCTATAATTTACCTTTCAAGTAGAGCTCAGTTTGGAAATTCACATTTTGCAGAATGGGAAACTGAGGCACACGTAGGTTACATGACTTTTTCTTCCTGATCTACTGTGAGTTTAAAAAAAATGTGTAAAGGCAGGAATAAGAGTAGAACAGAGAAAGCAGAACAGGTAGAAAGCAGTGAGTGAGAGGATGCATAGCCCTTGAAGAGATGTGTGCCAGCTGTGTGAGATTGTATCAGATTAGGTTGTGAATATAGTTCCAATGGTGTGTGATAGAATAAAATGGGGAAAATACAAGCTCTATGGTTGTCTCAGGAAAAAGACTATTGATTGCAGAAGGCTTTCAGAGTATCCTCAGGAATATTTGATGCTCTATTTGTCCTGGTTTTGCAATTTCTCCTTACTCACATGCTGCTGGCCATCACCGACAGAGGATGCTGACTGGTTTGACTTGCAGCCTGGCTGAGTACAGCCCCTCCTGGGCACCAGTGTACAAGAGAAGGTTTTCAGCCTTTAAGAAGAGGTGGTTATTGTGGAAGCCACAATGTAATGAGAATTTCCAAAAGTAACGCCAGCTTTTGATACTGGTTGTTCTATGCAACATATTTATCATCCCTGTAATAATCTTGTTAGAGTTTTGTTGGAGTGGAACTAACTGATTGTTCTTAAATCCTTGAAGCAAAAAATGTTACATCTGTGATCTAGGATACCTAGATATGAAAAAATCTAGACCATAGGTCAGAACTGTGCTGTGCAGGGACAAATGGACCTAAGCAGAGAAAAAATATCAACAGAAGTTTAAAAAAAAAAAATCAAAACCAGATGAATGAAAAAGCTGGGAGGACAATTCCAGAAATTGTAAGACCATGGTCTAAGGTTGGCATGGATTTGTTTCTTTGCACTGCAGACAAATATGTATTGGGTTTGGACTATTACCATCATTGGCCAGAGTTGCATTGCTTGTGAAGGTGGCTACAAAATGGGTAATATTGGATGCATTGCCAGAAACAACTTGTAGTAAGAAATATCGAGCTGTAAAATGATAGTTATGTATTTAAATATTTATCAGAAGAACAAAGCAAGTGCTCTCCTCTGAGATCAGAATAGCCAATAGTTCCATTGAAGATAACATTAACATGGTTAAAATAATGTTTTAAACAAAAAGCTAAGAAATGTTACACCCCTGCATGCAGAGCTGTCACCTACAGGAAGTGGTGTTCAACAGAAAGGTTATTACCAAACAACCCGACTGTTTAAGCATTAAAATTAAAAATAAGGAGTCGTGGAGTCTAAACACCAGAAGCAAGCATGCAGAAAACACAGAAATCATGAAGCACAAGCTACAGTCTATGCTATGGCAGAACAATATGCATATTAATATGAAGAGCTCTTTTTGTTTTGTTTCTTTTTTTTGAAGTTGGTTTTATGTTTTTAAACAAGACTAGGAAAATTAAGAGGACATGCCTTTAGAGGAGGAAAGGGATTTGGATGCTGAATCCCAGAATCAGAAGGTCATGGAAGAGCCTGACATCTTTGCAAGGATGGACTGAGAAGAACAATGCAAAGACTAAAACAAGCAAGATGTTCTACTGTTCTAGAAAGCTAAATGAACCACCTCACAGACTGAGAATATAAGGTATGGTATCTCACAGTCCATACTTTGTCCTTTCCCTTTGGAAGAGGGAGATAGAAGCAGCTCTTCAGTGGTTTGTACTGAACCATGGTCTTCCCAGTGTAATATCTTGGCACAGACTAGCTGTTTGGAGTTAGTATTAGCAGACTGACAGCCTCAGAAATCCCTCTACTTCTCTCATAAGCTCCTTCCACTGTTATCTGCTGGTCATCACAGCACAGCCTCATCATGGCTATAGCTGCTATTCCAACAGGAAAGGGCTGGTGCAGAACAGGAGCAAACTACCATGATGCTAGTGACAAAAAGGTTGGCACTTTAAAGAAGCAGGGTCCAGCCAATCCATTTCTGCTTCTCTTTCACACAAATGCAGCACTTAAAAAAACCCCAACCAAACAAAAAAGAAAAAACCAAAAAACCCCAACCAAAACCCAAACAAACCCAAAGAGAGAAAAGAAATGGCATAATTATCATCTTCTGCTTCACTAAAGTCAGCTCACTTTGCATGCGTCCTTTCTTGAATAGTTGGCATCAGCCATGGCTAAACATATCCATTGTACCTTAGACTTGTGACCCCTTCAAGAAGGACACTATTGAAAGTTCTTCCTCCTCTTTCATGTTCAAACCCTTGAGTAGGAGGCACAAGGTTAGTAAAACCAGGAAAGCAGCTGCCAAGTGTTAACCACTTTTCTGTCCTACCTAAAGAACACCCACTTAGTTTAAAGTCTTGTTTCTTGTTCATAGGTGTTTGTGAAGAGAAAATGTTTCTATCTACTTGATTACTGTGAATGAAGGCAGTGAGGTACCAGCCACTGCAGTGAGGTACCAGCCACTGCAGTGAGGTACCAGCCACTGAAGTACCAGCCACAAAGAAATGTATCCAAATGCATCCACTTTGGTCCGCTAACACAGGTCTAATGTGCTGTAATGTTAAAAAAAAAAAAAGTTGTATAGTGTGAAGACTGTATTTTGTAGTTGCAGCTCACATTGTTTATGATAATAGGAATGTACAAATATCGGTGCATTTATGTGCATGAAGCAGGCTTATGAGGCAGGAATGTGTAGAAGGGAAGGATTCTAAAAAATCCATTAGGGTGTGCTGGTTTTGGCTGGGGTAGAGTTCAATTTTCTTCACAGTAGCTGGTATGGGGCTATGTTTTGGATTTGTGACCAAACCAGCATTGATACCACAGGGATGTGTTTGTGTAAGCCCTGCTCAGCAGTAACTGAGTCAAGGCCTTTCCTGCTCCTCACCCCACCCCACCAGCGAGGAGGCTGGGGGGTTACAAGAAGCTGGGAGGGGGCACAGCCGGGACAGCTGACCCCAACTGACTCAAGGGATATCCCACACCATATGACGTCATGCTCAGCATATAGAGCTGGGGGGAGGTTGAGAGGGGCTGCTGCTCAGGGGCTGCCTGGGGTTGGTGGGTGGTGAGCAATTGTTTTAATTTGAATCACTTGTCTTTCTTGGGTTTTATTTTCTTCTCTCTGTTCCCCTCGTCCCCCCTTTTCCTTACTTTTAAAAAATTATTATTATAGTATCTTTTTAATTATTAAACTGTTTTTATCTCAACCCACATGTTTCTTTCTCAATTTTACCCTTCCAATTCTCCCCCCATCCCGCTGCAGGGGAGTGAGCGAGTGGCTGTGTGGTGCTTAGTTGTTGGCCAAGGTTAAACCATGACACAGGGACAATGGTTTTCATTATCATTTCATTTGTCAAAAACAAAGGATATTTGTTTATATCCAAGGATCTGGATGGTCTCAATCCTACAGACTGAATTAATCACCTAGGCATACAGTCACCATCGGTACATAAAAGTTGTTGACTTCCAAGGTAAAACTGGTGTCAGCAGGCAAGGGCAGCCTAAGAAAGAAACAGCCCTCACACCACATTCTCACACAAATCTTTAACTGGTTTCTTCAGCCTTGCTGTCTGGCTTATCAGGAGTCCTTACTTTGGCCAAAACTAACAAAGAACCAGCGGTGCAACGTCTCTCTCTCCAGGGAATAGAGGTGGAGAAGAAGGCAACATTCACTCTTGCTCTGAGCCAGCAGATCAGGCTATTGCCATTCTACCAAGAATCTATTGGAGTTTGTGGCTTGTGAGGTCAATCAGTATTATCTATTTACCTATCTATCATTAAGAAGGGAATTATAACAGGAATATTCATGCATGCATTTTTTTTTTCCTTCTCTTTTCCCCGCTATACTTCCTATAGCATCAACATTGTGTTAGCAAGGATGAGTTTGGGGCTTTTATAGATTGCTCTCTGAGGAGCAGTATTCTTAATGCCATGAAGATTTGCCAGAATAATAACCAGTAACCTTAGGAAGTAAAATCCAAGCCTTGGAATCTGAATGTAGTCATCAGTATGCTCTCTTGCACTAATGGTAACAAGTGAGTTATATACTTAGGTATATGGAGCTCGATTTGAGAACTGTCTTGGGATGAGTTAAGTTCACATCAGCTACTGCTTAAAGTAAAAGTGGCCAATATATTATCAAGGTGTAACAAAGATAGCATTGCATGTGATGTATGCGTACACCTTTAAAACATCCTTGCTATAGAGACTCCTCTCTTCTAGGTATTTGACCTCCAGGGCAAGAACAATCCACAGCATCTGAAATCTGACTTGGGTTTTCTAAGTGCAGGTGGCAGTTCAAAACCCCGCAGAGATTGCTGAGATGAAGATGGAGTACTGGACGCTATGGCTAGCTGGCTCCAGAGGCAGTTTCTACACAAAGGAGGAGGTTAAGTGCAATCTTTTATCCAAAAAAAGTCTACAAAAGTAGGTTTGTCTCTGAGTCTTCCAGCCTCTGTGGCTGTGACCCTAAAGTTGACAGCATTTTACCCATGCCTGTATAGAGCATGAAATCTTGTAGGTATTGGCTAAGTCACTCCCTGACTGGAAGCTACGTAAAGATGTGCAAGGAGACAGCATGAAATTCAATGGTGAACTGACCAACGAGACAATCGGAGTCCTTCTTATGTCCAAGGGTTCCGATCCTCTAGTCCTGCTCTGTTTTTCTGCGGTAATCCCACTGTCTGCAACACTTTCTGAAATAAGTTAGCATTTTGCATGACAGAATAAGTAGTGGGTTTGCTCCTTAGCTCCCATAACTAGAACTCCATATGAAACAGTAATCTACAGCATGAACTAAAGCAGTTGCTTATGGATTGATGTATTACCTTCAGCCACTGCTGCATGCATCTAAGGGACAGAAGAGTTGCACCAGACATTTTCCGCAGCCCACAGAGCGCAGCTGATACCCGTTCACTCCCTTTGGTCCACTGACACCTTGAGAGAGGATAGAAGCACAATTACCATGTGTTGCCGGAAAGAGGACTGCTAGGTAGTCCCTCCAGAACGTCATAGAATCATAGAATCATTTAGGTTGGAGAAGACTTTTAAGATCATCAAGCCCAACGGTTAACCTAACACTGCCATCCCACCACTAAACCATGTCCCTGAGCACCTTGTCTACCCGTCTGTTAAATACCTCTAGGGATGGGGACTCGACCACTTCCCTGGGCAGCCCGTTCCAATGCTTAACAAACCTTTCAGAGGGTCCTCCAGAGTGATGCCATATTTGGGTCTTGGTAACATCCTTAGTTTTTCAGTGTTTCAGAAACTTGCCTCTGTGCCTCCCTTTTCCTTCTGCAGGACTTCCACCCACAGGTCAGCCTGGATATTGCAGCTGAAGGGTGACCTGCACTGTGTGGGCAAAACCAGCTGGAACAGCAGGTAGGTCCCACATCTCCAGCAGAAGGCAGGGAGAACTCTGGCTTTACTTTGACAAGGTCCCCCAAAGTCAGGGACAGCTAGAGAGAGGGCCCATATCTGAGACATGGTCATTTCAGCATACGAGAGAAGTTCAGCTACCGGCTCTGTATTCCACGCTTGGGGATTTGTCTTCCCATGGGCCTAACATGATGTACTCATAGTTATTTTAGCCAGGCTGGTTTCAGAAGACAGCAGAAACCCTGAGAAGTTCACTGTTTGCAGATGTGGAAACCGTTTCTATAGCTGACAATGTGCTTTGGCCATTTCTTATTAATGTCTATTGATAATCTTCAGACATCAAATGAACTGGATAAGGACAGAGACTGTGTAGACAAAGAGCATCATTTGCACTAACGTTCACACTGTGCTCACTCTTAAAGGCTTCAGAGAAGCTTACCTATTAATTTGAACAGGGTAGGAGAGGCTCTCTTTGCTGACCTAGGCTGTATAAAATAAAATATAGTTGCTAAAGTGGGATGGCTGACTTTGCTATAAAGGTCCAAGTTTCTCTTCTCCCTTGTTTGATAAATGAGTGTCATCAGAATTACTGTGCTCTCCTGAAGCAATTAGTCATTATTGGATGATCAAAAGTATTTATCAAAACTTCAGGTGCGGTGCGATTGATCTTCATTTGGGTTGGAAGGGTTTCCTTGCTGGATTTTGGAGAAGGAATCCATCAGTGGCAGAGCCATCAAACAGAAGGCAGCAGGTATATCCTTGTCAGAGAGATATATGACTATGCAGAAATTCAAAAAGGAGCCAAGAACTGCAGCTCAGTAGCAGAGGTGGCTACTGTCACCTGGCAAAGCCAGTGAGGTTTTGAGTAGGAGATGGAAAGAACAGTTAACCAACCCACCTACATCAAGAACACCGTAGCCTACCTTAAAACGTGCACAGAAGACTTTTAATTAAAGGATTTAGACGCTGTGGAATCCTGAAATCCTCTGAGCAATGTGCAATGGACTGAGACCTCCCTCGGAATGGCTCTTCAGCATTTGCAACTGAAAGCCTACAGAGGATCTATTCCAACATGGTGTGTTTGATCCACCTTAATCAGAAATCTTCACTTCAAGATACACAACCTGGCTTAAAGTAATCTAAAATGTCACTGTAGCTGTTACGACATTGTGTTCTTGAGCAACAGATATGTTTGAGAAGACATCTTGATGGCAGGTCTTGATTTCGTAAAATGCCTTGATGCTAGTGAAAGGTTATCAGGTTTCAGAATACTTATCTTCAAGGTTTTCTGGTGATCTAAATGATTTGCAACATAGTGCAGAAACTCTCTTTGTATGCTAACCACTGTTACCATATGTGAAAGAGGTTAATGTGTACTCAGGAAAAGCAGCCTTGCTCCTTGAAACACCAGCTTCCTCTTGCTATTCAATAATTCAAATACAAATAAATTAAATCCCAAGCTGAACTGGGAATACAGACGTATCAATGGGAATTGCGTTTGCAGTCGCCTGCCTTCCTGGGACAAGTATGGCAGCAACAAATACATCAACTCATTTTGACCATTCAATGAGCAGGCAAATTTTTCTCCTAATCAGTCTGTTTCTTTTCTTTCTTCCTTTTTTTTTTTTTTCTCCTTCTTGCTGTTTAAGCTAAAAGGGGCCAATTTTTGACTGTTTTTATAAAAACAGGTATAAATTCAGATAAATCTACTGAATACAGTTGGGTTACTCTGTATTAACAGTGGTATAAATAACAGCAGAACTTGGCATAGTATTTCCAAATTAATAAACCTAAATGTTTTTCAACTAATGAAATGGCCTGAATACAATCAAACAGATTTTGCTTTTAATCTGTGAAAGAAAAATATGTTTGCTTGACCTGTAAAGCAAGTTATGCCAAATTCGATCATGAAACAATATTTATGACTAATTTTTAATGCACTGAAAACAACTGAAGTGGGAAATGCTGATACACTAGTGTAACTATGACTGTGGAAATGGAACTAATGTAATAACTAAAACGAATTGGTGTAATGAAAGAATAAACCCACAGAGGTTGGTAAAGCTGTAAAATGGTGTGATTTTTGAGCCTAATGGTTGGGGCGGGGGGATGAAAAAAAAAGATCAGCAGCCACAGCATGTGGCAGGGGGCTTTGCCGGCATTTGCAGAGAAAAAAAAAAAAGACCACCAGCCACAGCATGTGGCAGGAGTCTTTGCTGACATTTGCAGAGTGTTGTGTTGTGCCAGCACTGTTGTAAGAAGCATCTGAGAGCAAGAACATTGCAAAGTAATGAACTCTGGAGCATGGCAAAAAACAATTACATGTGTGTGGACATAAATGTGGCCAAGTCCAGCATATTTCTATTGAAATTGGCATAACAGCTGATGTAAAATAGAGGCTCAGAACCTTTTCTCGGTGACATACTATCCCTTCCCATTCGCTATACTTGAAAAAGAAAAAAATTCAGTTGAGGACATACATTTTTGACAGACAGCACATGTGGTGGAGTGCTGACTCTGCGTATCTCTGAAAATGGAAGTAATTGTACCGCAAAGTAAAACTTGATAAATGCAGAGAGAAATTACTTCCACTGAGGGTGGTGTTTTGTTCTGTTTTTAAAGTATCCTTTTAATGTTGTTAATAGATCTTCTTAAAAATAAATTATTTAAGGAGGCTTATCTTTAAAATACTATTAGAATTATGACTAGAAAACACATGAATCATTGCTGTTCTGTAGCACAATTAATTTTCATTGCTATGTTTGTGACCTACTTACACAGACCGCAAACGCTAATCTCACTGGATAATTAAAAGAGTGTAAATATCATTTGTCCAGTCCCCAATGATTTGTTTTAGAAATCCAATGAGCTCTCTACAGTAAACTTGCAGATAAGAAATCCTCAGTTACATATAGACTTTAATTATCACAGACCACTAATGATTCTTAATACTTGGTTTCATATTTTACACTTAGAATATTGCGAACTGTATTTAACATGCAATTAAATATTTTCACCCATAAATTTATTTCTCTATCTGTAGCATTCTGATGCAACAGGAGGTGGATACATTGTACAAACCAGGAAAATATCTTTGTCTTCTATTTGGTCTGGGATAAAATACTTGTAATATTTTTTTGTTGATATAAATGAGGGTTTCTTTAAGATTTACTACTGGCCTTCTAAATACAGGGGTGTATTTCAGGATTGGACTAAAGAAATCAGTTTCACAATCAAGGAGATATTTGGCTAAATGCCATCCTGATTCAGTGATAAAATAAATCTAGCAATTAGAAATCATACCTATGAGTTGCATGTATAATAAATTACATTGGGAGTCATAACAAATGGGAAGTGGTAATACAAATAGACTGAATGTTACAAGCACAGCAAATTGACAAGAGAAGCAAAAGACAAGGAAAAAATCCATGACAGTGAATGATAATTTTATAAAGTATAGTAAGAATGATGGAAATCCCAGCAATGCTGTAAGCTTGTAACGAGCTAAAGATAGTAAATTTGTTAATAAAGATGAGGAAGGAGAATGCATTATTTAATTTTGGGGGGCTTCTGTTGGAAAGAAACTGGATGACATACTTGTATAGCCTGAAACACTTTCAAATCTACTCGTAAACTGTGAATAGCGTAACCATACCTAACTTGGTATGCCTATGTTAAATGCATAGACAAATATATCTGGCCTTAAACATACCTTTGGAAAGTATTCCAAAGACAGACCCTGAGTCCTGCTGCATATTGGTTATTAAATTATTTAAACATAAAATAACTCATTCTTTGTTAAATATATTATAAATAGTTCCAAAGATCAAAGCTCCATGCTAGTAGCATTAAAATTGTGGGGAAAACAGTAAATTACAGGTAATACAAAGTTAGGGATTAAGCACGCAATGGCCTTCAATATAAGACCTCAACAGGAGATGTTAAGACAGTTGTTTAGCTGGTACCTTACTGGGCTGCTACAAGAAGGACATATGGTGTCATCCCTAACTGTTCGTTTTCTTCATCTCCTTGTAATTAGTGTCCAGGTACCAAGCAATTGCCATGTGAGTAACTTATGTCCTTTACCATGCATGAGCATTTTTCTTTGAATACCTGGAATCTAGATGTGCTTTCAGTGTGAAGTAAGACACTATTTAACTCCACCTATTTAACACATGCATTTCAAGACCTACCTTATCATTTAGTACAACTGGAAAACATGCAAGCCTTCGGTAGAGAAACTGCCGAGAGCTGCTACTTGCATCTCCTTCTCTGTCATGTATCATTTGCTCCCTCAATTCGTACCAGTTTTCTGGTCCTCCCCACTCTCTTTACTCATGCACTACCTATCAGTGTTTGGAAACACAGCTAGCCAGCCAGGTCTGGGGACACACGCTGAGGTAGATGTGACATTTTGGACACTGAACTGTCTAACATGGGTCACCAGCTAAAACCAGCTCAACTGAACAATGATTAAAATTTCATCTCTAAGAGCTTTTGTGTGAAGGGACCAGTATAGGAATCATTACACTGAACACACTGGAAGCACACTAAACTAAGATTTGGAAAAGGAGTTGCTTCAGCTCTAGCTGGTGTTTTTACACTAAGAATTAGTATGAAAGAGCTTAAGCTTGTACCTTACCTTGTTCTGGAGTGATGTTGGTGTGTGTGTAAGCCATTAGACCCATCCATGGAACCTTGTATTTGAAAAATTTCTGCCCCTAAATCGTGTTATTATTATGGTATGGAATAATTTGCAGGTTCATCAAAGATGCTGCAAATTGCATGAGCGTTGGAGGCCAAATCAGTTATCCCCAGGAGGTACGTCCTTCTCGGCCTGGGGTGGGGTAATATAGGCAGAGTTGTATCTGTGGAAAGCTTTTCTTGTAGATAAACACAGGATTTAATTCAAAAAGGCTATTATCTAATACTTCTAATTGGCACTAATTTCTTTGTTAAACGGATGTTCGTAATTATTCTTATATATGCAAAACAGTCTATTTGCATAACATACACACAGAGCTACATGAAACACAGCAGCCTGAGGTTCTACATCTTCTTTCCCTGTCCCACTTTGTCATCGTTAATGTTTCTTTTGTCTGTTTTTGCCCTTCTCCATTCTCTTTTTTTCCTGGATAGAAAAAATCCTTCTCCCTTATCATTCTTTCCTTACTCTTTCTTTTTTCTTTCCTTGGTTTTCTTATTCCTTTTTTTGATCTACAGCTACCTACTCATTTCTTCATTTTTCCAAACTCCATCCTCTTCCGTGAGGTAAAGATACACAGCAGTTGTCTTAGAATTCTGGCTGGCCTATCTACTAGTTGGCATTTGCTTTCATAGAGGGACTGGGTGAAATTCCTACTGTAGCTGATCCCACTCACAGACGAGTGTTTCTCCTGCAGTAGTTGTACACCAGTTGCCAGATGCTCAGTAGTGTGATAAGGAACTACATTTTAGAAGTAAATATAGTAAGTCTTGCCCTGGTAGGCTCTTCAGGCCCTAGGTTTTTCTTTAGTAAGACTGATGGAAATAGTATATTAACCTAGATTCATATCCATAACAATTGCAGATTAAAATACGGTAAGTGACTAGGTTTCACCCTGTCTCCATGGTACATCACCTTCAGGGTTCCTTGTCTCCCAAGACATCCGTTCCCAGCCACCCCACTCCTATAAATCTCCCTGTCATCCTTGGCTTTCTGTCCATCACTCAAGGTGAGGCTCCTTTGCACTGTCCTGGTCATGTTTGGACCATCAGGAGCTACTACTCCACATCCTCCGTCTGCCTCTTGGTCTTTCAGCCCACATGTCAAGCTGGCCACACCTTGCAACATTGCAGAACTCAGTCCTTTCCCAGTTCCATTTTTCCTCCTCCTTTCCCGTCTTTGAAGGCAGTAGTGCTCCTACTGGCTAAATGCACAAGTCCACATCAGTACAGCACTGACACGAGCCAGTAAAATGTTATAAAAAAAAAGCCATGAACTCTTTTTTTTACTTGATCACTGATGTAAGTCACAGCATAGCTATGTGAATGACCAGTTTCTTGCATGACTGTCCTGATCCAACTTCTCCAGGGGGCTTTACTAAGCACTAGAATTTTATCTCTCTCTACAGGAAAAACTTATGCTGGCTTTCTAATAAGAACGAAGAGGCAGACCCTGCAAAGATACTGACATTATTCCACATCCTCAGCTGAAGTGAATGCTATTTGGTCGCCACTTGCTGTTGTCATGGCTCTAGCAAGAGTAAAGGTGCAGACGCTGAGTTGAGACAGTAACAGCCAAAACACGGAAATTACCGTCAGAGACTGTTCTAAGAGCAAAAACTGACTGCAAGCAACACAGAGAAATCTGAAAAGGGCTTGCATGCAATGAGATTATTATTCAGCTGTGACAAGTGGCATGCCTAAAGTGGAAAAAAAAAAAATTTCTGTTTTTTTGTACAATTTTCTCCTGCATTCGAAGAATTATTTTAGCAATTGAAAAAATACTTTTTTACCACCTAGATGACTCAAAACTTAGTAAACAGGTTTTCTTTGAACTTCCTAATTAAATTAGTTTTGGGTAGAATGCAGGCACAATAAATTCCAGCTCTAAAGGTCACATTTTGGAAACATTATAAGCCACTTAACAACAGAAGCTTAGAAGGAGAATGCTTCCTCAGCCTTTATGACTGCCTTGCAACGCTGTAATAGCACTGGGACAGCAGTATTGCTGTAATTAAATATCCTCTGCAACAGCCTGAAGAAGCGGAAACATTCTGGTCATCTAAGATGTGTGGTAGAGCAATGCCCTTGGGACTGAGATGTGCATAAGGGTTAACTCTTTCTTGGGCATCGTAATGTGACAGCAACAGCTCCCACATACATAACTCTGCCAATCAGCCTGTATTGATATAATGATTGAATTTATGTATTGTATTGGTCAAAACTGTGCTTATGGAAGAGGGAATTCTTAAAGCTGTCCGTTATGGGATTCAGGAGATTCAGCTTTAGCCACTTGAGACTGTTCCCCTCCTCATCCTTCTGTGGTTACACTTTAAAGGGCAGAGAGAGTAGGACGGGATGTGTCTGTGCCATAGTCAAAATAGCAGACAGATTTCCAGTTACAACACACATGGGGTGGAAGGGTGGCAGAGGCACACAGAGGCCTCCCACTGGACATGGGCAGCCTCCTAGACAGAATGGAGAAGTGGCAGACCAGAAACAGCCCAAACTGTCCCAGCTGAATCCTCCTGAGCATGTCTGTCAGGGTCTCACCACCACAGCTATTTCACATTAGAGGAAACAGCTACTCAGCTACTGTTCTCTGCCTTGTTAGCTACAGGTTCTTAACCATGAATCTGAGAGTAATAGCTATGTACCCATATGCAACAGGAGCTTCTGTGCTCTCCAAGAATTCTTCAGCAATAAAAGGTATGGATAAACTTTGGGAACCGCTCGATCTGATAAGTGACATGTTATTCTATGGGAATAAACTTGTATACAGTCACACAATCATTGTAATTAAAAATATAGAAATAACATGGTTTCTACAGTGCAAAAAAAAAACAGCTCAGGGATAAATTATGGGAGTAAACAGGCACTTTTCTGTCCTTCAGGTTCACCTGGACATTCAAGACTTGTGTACCACCTATGATGTACCCGACTGCATCCAGGGCAGTTTTTGTATGCCTTTGTCAAACAGCCACCTTTTTTGCTGATAAAAAGTTTGGTTCTTAACTAAAACTGGAAAAAACTGCATAGCTTGCATACCAAACTATGCAAGACAAAGGTATGAGAATACTATGCTCTCTGTAGAGAGAAGATAGAAACACATTTAGAAGGGTGGCTTTCATATTTACTTGAGATATGCAAGTTCATTCTACATATCTCTATCCCACAGCAGCTCGAATCTTCTAGGAATGTTTGCTTCTGTGGTATCGCCCTTCTTGACCAACACTGGAGGTTTTCACTGTTGCGAGCAGAAGTTTTTAAAAGCTTGTAAGTGAGCCTAAGAGGTCTGGCTGAGAGCCACAACAGTTATCCTCTCTGGTTTGGGCATGGATGACGTTGTACAATTCATACTGTCCACTACTGGCTTGTATGACATTCTGGTTCCAAATATAAAGTACAAAGAGTGGGATTATACTAATGTAGTAAGTTTGTTTCTACATGTTTTAAAAATTGGCATTTGTTGGATTGTTTATGGCTTACTTGTGCATTTAATGTATTGAACAGTCATACATGATTTCAGTTGCAAACTCCAATACAGTATTTTTACATGCTACAGAAATGCAGAAAATTTCCTCACACCCTCCCCCCACTACATATTCATACTTCTTATGTCTGCCAGATGGTGTGGAGCAAATTATTCCAGCACTCAGACCATGTGAATTTTAAGCAGATGAATATAACAGTCTGCGCAGCACTTTGCCTTCTTTTATCATTGACTGCGGTGCTGGCCTGTTTGATCACACCCCAGAACAAAAAATCTCATTAATCAGTGTTTTCCTTTTTTTTTCCCCCTCTGGCTGCTTTTTCCTATCCATTCACTTTTGGAGAATTTCTTTGGGAAGCCTTGTTTTTACAGGGAGATAAATTTTTCAGTCTCTTTGGTGCTTTTATTTAAAAGTGAATTTAGGTTTAAGAAAAAGTGCCAGCTTGATAAAAGTGAGAAATAGTGCAGTACATGTATAAATGAAACTTGGCCTGGACATCTATGATGTAAGTTATCCACTAGTAATCCACAGCAATTTACATCTCTGTAGTTGAAAGGGTAATGTGATTTAAAATCCATGTACCTTACACTACTGGGGCACTTACTGAAACTGTCATTGAAGATTCTGAATTATGCAATTTGAATATGGTTACTTCACCTCAAATGTCAGCGACATCAGCCAGGCAATAATTTGATGATGTCGCTTAATTCACTCTGCCGTGACTGAACTTGTCTTGAAGCACTCCTGACTTTTTGTTTTACTTTCAGTTCACAGAGTTGTAAAAATATTGGTCAGAAGGGACCTTTGGAGATCATCTGGTCTAACCTCCTGTGTGACTTGGGACTCTTGCCAGTGCTAGATCAGGTCAGCCATGGCTTTATCCATGTGAGTCTTGAAAAGCCCCAAGGATGGAGATTTCACTGTGTCTCTGAGGAAACAACGGCATGAACCTGTTCCAGTGCTGCGCTGTCTTCCTAGCGAGTCCAAACCTCCCTAACTGAAATTGGTGCCCATTGCCCCTTGCTACATTGTCTGTTACTACGGAGAAGAGTTTTGCTCTGTCGCCTTTGTGACTCCCCCCACAAGCATCGTTGGCTGCTAACAGATTGCTGCTTAGCTCTTCTTTGCCAGACTGAACAAGCCCAGCCCCCTCATTGCTCACTGACAGCCAGTGACCAACCACTCCTTGATGCCCCAACTGTCTTGGTGCCCTCAGGTGGACCCTCTCCAGTTTCTCCACCATCCCCTTCAAAGTTGGACACAGACCCCAGATATGCCCTGGCCAGTGCACCTTACTGACAGTGGCTGCATGAAGTGCCCTCTTCACAGCTGACTTAAGAAAACAGGTATTATTTAATACTGTTGGCTACTGAGTTCTTGCAGTAGTTTTCCTGTATTATGACTCTGAACCATAAAGACCTATAGTTCTTAGAGAACTATGGTGGAATGCATAACTTTTGGTAGTCTTGGCTTTGCTTCTTGACTGTACTGGGGCGGCTTACAGGTTTCAGGAAGATCATGCCTGTAGGAAGTTTGTCTGGTAGCATGAACACATTGTCTCTACTCCTCCTCCAGACTAAGAAGAGAAGGTACCAAAGTCAATTTGCAGGCCAGGGCACCATCACTTGAGCACATTTCAAATAAATATGAAGAATAAATACAGTCTTTTGCTCTGTCATTTTCCCTAATAAGCTCTGTGACGAGGATGGGAAAGAGCTGTCAGTTTGGGGAATTTGGGGGGTGGGCGGGTTGTAATGCTAGTTTCAAGAGCTAAATTTAATCATGTGGCAATTTTTTGCCACATAATATTATGTACATATTTCTGGCAGTGAAGAGCTACCCAGAAATACAGAATCCATGCTGTGAGGGAGTCTTAGTGTTGAAGGTACAAGAACACTGTAATAAGTGATAAAGAAACCTTTATTTATCTCCTCTTCAAAATTAGAAGCCCTTTTTAATATTCCAGCACAGACCTGGTTTATGGAGCTGCTGGCAATAGCAGATCTATATGAATCGAAATGAAAGCTGACGGAAGAAATAAAAACTACAGTGCAGCAGCCCTGTGCTGATAACCGTGTATGGTACACACCGCATTGAGAAACGGGCAGGAAGGAAGAGGCGCTAAAAGTAGCATCAGTGCAGACTGGGATGTATTGCATCACAGGTGTCTTGAAAGAAAATACAATGAAACTCAGAAAGCTGCATTCACTGAACAACAGCAAGGTCAGAATTTAGGCTAACAGTTCTGGTCTTGACTCAGCGTAGGGTAATTAGATTTATATGGTATTGAACACTAGGAATTTTTCTCTTCCTGTTTCTTCTTTCTTTCTTACTCTCACCCGCCTCAATGACAAAGTCACGGTTGCATTCTACATAGCATTTGGGCTCATCTCCTGGGAGATCCGTGATACTGTACCTAGGACATATGGCCACTTTGTGCTTTCTCTGACCAATGTTTCACCTGCAGGCCTTCTCTCTAAATTTCTTCTATATTCTTCATTTTCTTCCAATGAAATATTAGCTCTGCTTCTCTCTCCTTTGTGGTTTAGATTTCTCAACACTGGTAACTTGCGAATTATTTTTAATAGAAAGTAGATGTTGGTGTGTGGGAGTTCATACACAGACTATGTGTGGCGGTTTGACCCTGGATGGACGCCAGGGGCCCACCAAAGCTGCTCTATCACTCCCCTCTAACCGGACAGAGGAGAGAAAAGTAAATCAAAGGGCTTGTGGGTCGAGATAAGGACAGGGAGAGACCATTTTATCAGTTACCATCACGGGCAAAACGGACTCAACTTGAAAAAATAATTAATTTATTATTAATCAAAATCAGAGAAAGAGAGGATAAAAACTGCTAGATCTTAAAAACCTTCCCCCCACCCCTCCCTTCTTCTCTGGGCTCAACTTCATTCCCAGTTCCTCTACTTACTCCCCCCAGCGGCACAGGGGGACAGGAATGGGGGTTGAGGTCACGGGGTCACAGCCTCCTCCCTTCAGGCATCCACCTGCTCTGGCTTGGGGTCCTCCATGGGCTACAGGTGGAGATCTGCTCCACTGTGGACCTCCATGGACTGCAGGGGGACAGCCTGCCTCACCATGGTCTTCACCACGGGC
>NW_009258615.1:5232867-5242125 GCF_000687185.1 Egretta garzetta | reverse complement strand
GACACAGGGAAAACTTCTAGCAGCTTCTCACAGAAGCCACCCCTGTAGCCCCCCCACTACCAAGACCTTGCCACAGAAACCCAGTACACTATGCAAGCCTGTGCGTGTGTGCAGCAGAGAGGAAGATTGCTGAGAACGGCTGCAGGGCTGTGTAGCCACAAGGTCTATGTATTTTAGAACATTAGGATAAAGGGGGACCAATGGGTAAGAAAGAGGTCTGAGGTTTGCAGTTTCACACCAATGTGCTGTTGAAGAGACGCAAGCTTGCACATTAAATGTTTGACAGGGGTTTTAAGCCAAAAGACGGTGATTTATTTTCCTTAAGTGATTTGTCTTTCAATCTTATTTAGTGACTCTTCCATCTTCACTTTAAAAGTTTATCCCTTTAGAAAGTCTGAGAAGAGGCTCTGTTCAGAAGGCTGAATTTTTCAGAGACTGTCAGTTCTTACACTCTCCTGTCCCTTTACCACTACTGGTTTTTTCCCTTGGCATTCTCATTTTTGACACACCTTGCTCTTTTTCCTTCCCCAGAGGGGAACACAATCTTGGGGCTGAGATAAACCTAAAGAAGTAGTATTCCTCCAGGGAATATCCAGATGATGGGCCTGAACAGAACTGGATGATTTTGTGAATGCAAGAGTGCATAGGACAAACTACATCTCAATAACTTCATGCTGAAATAAATTAGCATTTTTCATACTGACCCTATGAAGCAGCACAATTTTCAGATCAAGTCAGCAGATGTTTATGAAAGCATCCAATCTCAATCTCAACTATTGTGGAGTTAGTACAGAAAAGTGATTTGTTGTTAAGATATGACAAAGCAGATTATGAGCATGTCTCTCAGCTACTTCTTAGTATTAACTACTGAGAACATTTTAATTCAATAATATTAATCACCATGGCATTAGCCAGGGGTGGCATTTACTCTCAATCAGAATGGAGATGGGAGATGCTGTGGTTACAGATAAAGCTACCATAGACCACCTGCGGAATCTGTACTGGTTATTGTTCAGTGGTATTCTTAAAGCACAAAGCATCAAACCTCTCTTAGCTCCATCCTGGGGATTATGAGACATTACCCTCAGCTTCCTAGCAATGTCCCTCTGCTGGACTGTTAATACGTTTCCTGCTACCCTAATCTTCCAAGAAGGCAATTTATGTAAGTGCTCCCTAACTCATTTCTGTCCAAGTGAGAAAGGTTAACTTACACCAGTTCAAAAAATCAGCTCTTTGTTAATGCGGCTTATTTGACAAAAGTAGATCAGAAAGCTTATAAAAACTACACCTATGGGAGAACTTTAGAGTTAAAGGATGTGTAGGAGGGGTATTAGAGCTCTCTGTTGTATGCTTGTCTATCAACAGACAGGCAACAGAGCTGCTCAAGTCTTGTTCTGGTTATTTTAGATTTATTTTTACATGTCAGAATAGATACACTGTTAAAAATATGAGCACATAAGAGTCTGATTTGATTTAACATCCTCCACAAGGTCCATGGTGTTTCAGCTATGTCTTGGAGGACTGGAAAGGTTTTTTCCTACTTTACTGTTCCTGCAGACCAACATGCTTCACTGTAGGATACTGCATGCTTTTCACAGAATCTTTGTGCTGAAGATTCAGTCCTTACCCCATGACTCTCCCACACAGGGTGCTAAGCAGCACTGCCTTGTTTTAAAGGAAAGAAAATTCTCTAGGATTCTCCACAATAAAATTGCTCCAATGTATTAATTAATTTCCACTAGAGTCTATGGAAAAATAAAGTTCACGTCAAATATCTGAATATTTCTGCAAAAAATGCTGAATAAGTGTTTTTCTAAGAACAGTTAATATTATTCATATAAATGTATCCAAATCAATCAGGATGTCACTTTAATGTAAGACCAGTCATCTGGTACGGAAAAATGCCTATTAAGAAATTGCTTTTACAAGAAAATACACAATTCTTTGGTCCTGATCCTCCAAAGAGATATTCAAGTACTGAACTTTATTCACTATGAACAGTGTCAGGCTGTTATGGCATGGATTTTTTTCAGGTGATCTGGCAGCTGACACAGCGTCCTGTCTCCAGTTGCTTGTCTGCGTCCCTGTGCTAATCCATCTGTTGTCCTTGTTGGGAAACCAAACAGGCTAAGAAACCACTTTTATGTTGTTGTTGCTAGGCTATTGTTTTTTTAGCCATATCAGTTCCACAGCTTGGTGCACTGCACGGCTACCCAACCAACCACACTGCAGCGAGGAAGAGGGTACCGCAGAGATGGGACTGAGCAGTCAGGTTTGGGAAGGTCAGGGACTGCTTAGGTAGTGCTGCAGCACAATCTTGAAAAACCTCATTTACTCCCGTGGAACTACTTGCTGCATGTTAAATATAACATGAGGCTGGGCTGTGTGTTACATATTTCATGTACGACAGCACAGACAGAAGATACTCAAAAAAATGTTAAAATTGCAGAAGAAAGAGCTTCTTTACCTGTGATAACCTTATTTCTGCCTCCCTTCTTATTACAGTAGTATCACAGTAATAGTACAGGACTCCTCTAATAGTAGTATTACACATTCATATAGTACATGAATACTACACACAGTGCAGTAGCATTACACATTCATAGAAGACAAAAAGAAATTTGAAGTAGCATTGCTTAATTTAGGCCGTATAGGCTGCATAACACCTAACAAGGACAGATGTGTCTCAGCCATTCTCTTTCCCGGAGGCATCTCCTACAACAAGGAAATGTTCACTGACATGATGCAAGGTGGGGCCCAAGAAAATGAAGCCTGAAAGCAAGCTGCTGCCTTCAGAACAAGTTACCTACTTTGCAGCCCAGGTCCAAGGAGTCTGAGCAAAGACCATGGCAACAGCACGCTCTGCACCATCCTCTTTCCCAGTACCTTCCAGATCTGGGCAGAAAGCAAGCACTTACAAAATAAATCCAACCTGTACCATGCATAGATCAACCATCCTATGTGCCTAGGGCAGGCCCAGTTATAAGACAAAAAAGAGGCCATACATACAGCTCACCTTCGCAAAGGCAGGATTGCGTAGAAGACAAGGTCACCACTACTCTAAATACAAAAATGAGCTTCAGGGCACATGAGACAGTTCTTTATATTAACCTAGATATGGCTGTTACAATTTTTTAAAATGCTGCAAGTATAGCATTCTCCTTGTTTTCAGTTGAGAGACAAGTTGCTCTATCTCTACAAAGAAGGTCACCCACTGGAGTATTGTATCAGTTCTTTTGTTTTCACAAGAAGGAGCAGCTCTAGCAGCACCCTCTCCTTTCCCTTTGGGAACAAAGCTTCTTTCAGCTCCTTTAGGACTCCCTCACTGGTTTTCAGATTGTACTAAGGTTGTTACTCCCAGCTGGGAGTAGAATGACACACCCTAACAAATAACCTCACTTCTAGAAGGCTGGGGCTTTATGGTAATAAGTTGTTAAGAGGGAGGTTTCACAGCTGCAAGAAGTTTAAATCTGCTTTCAGTGTTTTCATTGGCTGCTGCGGATTTTTCTGCAAGTGGTCTTTTAATATGGTTGGGGGGAAAAGTTTTGATCATCTGGGGAAAGAATAAGGAAGACTATTTGTTAAAAAATTTGGCTCAGCTGGGCAAGGTATGATTGTTAATGTTTTATGGTTTGTTACAAACTCTTTGTAGGATATGATGGATTTTTAGTCTGTATCATTTTCTACTGCTGTTATTTTGTTAAGTAGTTTGGAACATATTATGATGATCAGGATTAGTATTTACCACTTTAGACATTAGTAGCACATGAAGTAGAGGTTATTGGATCACCTATTTCACTGTTCGCTAGCTTTTTTGTCATCTTAGCTTGTTGAAACTGCGTATGCTCTACATAGATAGCAGAAACAAAGCAAATAAATTTCCTAATGCTTAAGCAGATACTCGGTGTGAAGATATACCACTGGTAGATCCAGCATACCTAATCTTAGGCATGAATATTAATGTTTTATGGATTGCATTAAAGAGAGGACTTTAAAAAAATAGTCTTAAGGAGCTAATGCAATAGCAAATAGGAAATGATTGTACTCAATATAAAAGGAATTAAAAATATATACCTGTAGTAAATTTTTTCTGTCTGCTTGTGAAAAATTTGCAAAGAAAATGCAAGAAGGAATCAGATCTTTGCAAAAGAAGTGCCAACTGAAAAACTTGTATTTGCTCTTCTCCTGATATTCTCACATAAGATCAAACGACAAGCTCGAAATCGTGGTTTTTCTCTGACTTTAAACAGTTCCCCACAAAATAGTTAATACTCCCTAAAAACACCTTATGTTCAGGGAGCTTCTCCCAAGATTTCAGACTTGGCCTAGAAAGCAGTTAGCTTGTAAGAAGCTTAAAAGATAAACTGCCTTCACATACAACATATTAGCCTGTAGCTTCAGCTGTTTTCGAATGTGGAAGGTATTAAAACAATGCCACTTTAACCACAAAGACCAAGAAGTTACTAGAACAATGTGTAAATTCAGTGTATAATATCTGTAAATTAGCTGTATAACCCAATTTACTCAGGGGTGATATTTTGTATTTACATTATCTCTTCAACTTATATATTCAAAGAGCATAAAGAATACTTGCTCTTGCAAGGTTTCTCAGAGGGTTCTGCAGGTCTTAGCAGGTGACTGAGGGCTTAGAATAGCAGCTGGTTGTCTACAACAATGTGTTTCCTTATAGAGAATGGGGTTTGATTTTAAAAAGTGATTTGTCACTCTGGTTAATGTTCTAGTAGCAGTCTCTCTCTTTCCTTCTCTCTCTCTCTCTCTTTTTTTCTTCTTTATGAAACTTTACCAAGACTATTCAGACCTTTCTGACCTGCAGACTCAGTCACAATAGTGTGTTCTATGTGGGATAACATTTAATCACCATTCACAAAATTCAGATGGTGCCTGTATGGTTGATAAAGTTTGCTGTCATAGCAATACTGCCGTTGGCATGCTGGCTTCCTACAGCGTACTTCCCAGAGCAATTCAAAGTGATGATTTATATATATTTGAAGTGTTGCGAAGTTTAGTTTCTGTAATTACAGAGAAGCTGCCTCTCTTTTCTTCACTGCCGAAATTGAGATTGGTTCATGTATTCATCCTTATATTTTTAAATTTGAAAAATGTGAAAGTCTGACATTTTTAAACATGCTCTGATTGTGGCTTCTTGTCTCGAGTACTCTTTCTCTGATGGTATGACAGAACAGGAGGATAAGATCCATTTATTTACATGGGCTTGGTGGGGGAGGACAGAATGAGAGCTTGGCTGTGATGAGCATTTGCATTTAAGGCTCCTGTGTAATTTTTGAAGGGTATTACTCGTTTTTATATATATGTACATACATACATTCTTTTACAACAGTCATTGCAATCATAATTATCAGAAGTACTTCCAGTTTTAATATTTTTAAAGTGGTTTGCAGGAAATGATTTATCATCATGTTTTGTAGATCTATAAAAAATAGGAGTTAGACTTTTTTTTAAAAAGCAAACTATTAAAAAAATATATTGGCAGGGCAAGCATGGCTATAGCATTGGGAGCATACAGACTGTAGCTTAGGGTCTACTGCAAGTCATCCAGTCATAAAAGAAATATGTACTACAGAGGTTTTAGAGCTCTAACACGCAAGCTTTAGCAGATTTAACCTCCCCTAGCTGTCTATCTTACAGCCTTGCTCATTATTACAGCTGCCATTGCAGCAGCCGTTTGTGGTTTCACTTCACCATCCCCTGGTTTAGCTTCAGCCAGTGAAGAAGGTGTGTTTCAACCAAGATGCAAGAGCAGATATATCTAATTTTGCTGCCCTTTATAGACTTGGTAATCTCTAGAAAAGGGGTGACGCAATTAGCTACAGGCAATAATATCCTAAACTGTGACACTGGACTTCTCTATCAGAAACCTTACCTGATCTAGGGTAGGTCTTTGAATTACAGTTTCTCTGAGACCCATGCTTATTCCTTTGGGAAGAAGGCAATGCACAACCATAAAAAAAAAAAAAAAAAAATATAAAATTTAGAGACAATGTTATTCTCCTAAGCCATTGTTTCAGTTTTAAATGTTAATGCTCCTTTCAACCCAAATAGCATAGTAAGTATTATGCCCATACCAAAAGCAAAGAAATATTCACTGGAAATTGGCTGAAAGCATTTTGATACCAGTGAGTACACTTTTAAAAAGTAGGGTAAGAAACGGAGACTAGAAGAGTTAGATGGTCAAATGGCAACTCATATAAATGTCTCCTGTTTCAGTAATCTAAGATTTTCATTTTTATAGATGGATATACAAGACTTGGGGGGAGATATAAAACCCTCTTATTTAATAAATGCCTTTGAAAAGGCTGAAAATATGCTTAAATATGCCCTATTTTACATATTCCTTTCATCCTTTAGGCTTTTGACGTAATGCTTATCACTTTGTCATTATGTCAATTTGTGCTTACCAATCTTTTTTTCTCTTGTCTCATCTTATATTTAGGCTGCAATCCTGTGAACGCTTACCTACCTACTTAGTTTTGCTACTCTTAGTAATCCCTTTGAAGTTAAAAGGATTATTTGCATTAGTAAAATAAGGCATGTGTGTGCTTGCAGGATGAAGGTCTTACATTGTAAACTCTTTGGGATGGGACCAGATCATTTATTATGCAGTCGTATAGCTCAAAGCATGGTTGGGTGGAGGACAAGTTCAGGAGTTTGTGAAGTGTTGCTAACTGAGTGAACTAGTGTGTGGGATATCAGTCCGGGGCACTAGCTGCTCACACCAACTAACACACAATCTTCCCTTCTTTTTTGCATTTGCTGCTGAGGCATAGCCTAAGCTCTCAAACCTGCTGAGATACCTGCCCTTTTTTTCCTACTTCCTAAAGCAGAAAATTCCCTGGTGTTGGCCATGTGGTAACCTGGAGCAAGATGGTAAGTAGCTTTATGCTGCTGGGCATAGGGTGAAGCAATCAAGATCTGGAATGTATAGCTGCAGAGCTCTCCAGGCGCCTGTTGTTGGATGGGTGCTGCCTTTTGAGAACTGCACAGCAGTAGTTGCTCATCCTAACTAATGCATGTAACGCTTTTATCTTCTTCCCCTGTTTTCCCACTTTCCAGGGAGACCCAGCCACTATTTTTTCCCCCCTTCTTTTGAGAAGCTAAGTGTGAGCTATTCAAACAGTCTATTTCAATAATAATTTGCTTTTGTTTAAGATAGCCATCGTTTAAAATCCACTTGGGGAGATGTGTACAAAACTCTCTCTTAGTTGCATTCTGAGAACGCAGCTCTGTGTACACTACCACAGTGTCAGAAAAAATAAGCTTGATATTTGGGATAGAGAGAGACACCCTGTAATACTTCCGACACAGATATTCCAGTGGCTTTTTTGGTAATATAAGATATGTGTAACTTCCGACATAGATATTCCAGTGGCTTTTTTGGTAATGTAACTTGAAAAATTACTTCCAGTTTCACATGGAAAGCTCAAAACCCAGCTTTCCAGGAAAATTTATTTCAGTTGATAACGCTAAGCAGACAAGTGTTATTTTTATGACACTAGTGTTCAGAACTCCACAGTTGAACTGTGGGTACCATTTTGTTATATTATCTAAAATTAGGGACAGGAATGCTCTTCTACTAAAGAACATACCCTAAGGACTTGTCTTCATTAAATATTTTAGTATTTATACTGATGTAATCCCAGAAAATCTTTGGAACGTGAAGCTATGGACACCCACTTGCTGAGGTGGCTGTACTTGCTGAACAGGTCACTGCTTCTAGATGATCTCTCCTGAACACTTTTGTATTTGTTAGCTGAGCCATTTATGTGGATGCTCCCTTGCTCTCACAGTCAGATAGAGTTAACAGAAATTTAGTTTTTAAAACACCTGAACTAACGCAATTCCTTTGACCAAAATGCTTAGGACCCGAGTGCTCGTGCAAGTAGCTGAGCAAAGGTTGTGGTAATCTCTGGCAGAAGGGCTGTGAAGAGCAACAGGGAGCAAGCCTTGCGAAGTGCATGTTTTTCAACAAATATACCTAGATGAAGAGAGACACCAATATGATGGCAGTGCTTTTCATTTCTGTCTTAAAACTACTTGTCTATGCTATGAACTTAAATCACTACAGCAGTGCTGAAGGAGCATGAAATGGACTGGGAATGGAGGGGAGGAGTAGAGAACAGAATGTCCAGTGGTTGATGTTCTCCAAATAGCTGTCAGAAGCATCAAGAACAGAGCCCCTTGCCTTTCCACAGGCTCTTAGAGACTGGCTTTTATGAGCTGTGCTGAAGTATCGAGTGACCGTACTGGAAGGCGAGGCAGCTGCTGAGACTTAGTGCGGGGAGGGAACAGAAAAGGCTGAAGGAAGTTGTGTGAGAGCAGAGGCTGAGCAGTAGAGCACTAAGCGTGCTCCTGACCTGAAGACACGGTCATTAGCGGCATCTCATTGACTGACTTCATCTTCTCCTGCCCAGGCTTATCTGTGCCTTCAGGTAGAGGACAAGTTCAGTTTGTGTGGACGGTTAACCCAGGTCTTAAAAGGTGCTGGGGGAGGTAGGAGATGGGGAACACAGCTCAGGGGCACAAGAAACCACCCTGAGGACCAACCCTTCTGGACCAGGGTTAAGCCTGCAGACTTCTGCTGGCAGTTATGCTGGCTGGAAGTGTGAAAAATAACTAGTTACAGCTGTAACCGCTCAAGGAGAAGCTAACCGTAGTGAGGAGGCAGCACTTGAACTCACGTGTTGTTTCACTTCAGGAACTGCGTTGCTAAATGCCATTTGTAGCTGTGCTCACACTTACTGACTTGGACGTAGCAGAACTAAACGGGTCTACTGGTGTTTGTGTTACGAATGCAGGTTTCCTTTGTACTGCCCGTCTCACATAGGCACGGTGGACAAGCTGCAAGCGGCAAAAACTAGTGTTTCTGGGTCTTTGGAGAACAGCTGAATTTTTTCCTCACGAAATACACCGCCATGAATGCTTATTGTTGATACGCGAGCACTTGAAGGCTGCATGTGCTTTTACAGCACGTGGCTTTAACACCCCGGGTTTTCCAGTATTTCTGCTGCTACAGCGGACTTGGGAAAGACTGCCCGTTTCCGCCCGCGGGGCTAACCAATCCAGGAAGCCCGTGACGGCCTAAAATGGGGGTCTGCCAAGGTTTAAACTCCCTCTGAGCAAGCCCCTGCTCCAGCGCACGCATGCCCGCGCGAACAGAGAGGGCGGCGAGCAGGGGCTTCCCCTGTGGGGCACCACGAGTCGCGGCCAGGCCCCGGCCGG
>NW_009258615.1:5169545-5232018 GCF_000687185.1 Egretta garzetta | reverse complement strand
TCGTTCTTTATCCCCCTTTTCCCCCCCCTTCTTTTATTGTCTGTTTTTTTCTTCCCTTATCTGGCTGGAGGGGTCTGGGAAACGTGGTCCTAGAGGTCAGCATGAGGTTTGTTCCTTCGGTATAATTAGTGCCTAGCCTGGGAGGAACGGTATTCCTTTGTTAACGTCTTTCATTTGGTAACCGGCAGGAACACGCTCGACTTTAGGTGAAAGTCGATGGTGAGGTGGGTTTTGGGGTAGGGGTCAGGGGAGCGATTATATTTTTTTTTCCTTAGTTTTGCAAAGGTTAAAGTTTTAGGACTGTACTGCACAAACTGTAGCAGATTTTCATTAAGGTTAATGAAATTGCAGTAACACGGACGATACACTGGTGCTGGCCTTTTATACACAGTTGTTTTGGAGCCTTCTCTGCATAATCTCTTACCCTCTAATTGCGGGGAGGGAGAAGCAGGTGGGCCTTTAAAGTAAATTTCTGAAACCTAAAGGAAAACAAGTAAACATGATGTTTATCTAGTCTGTCCTTTCTGATGGAGCACAGGAAACTAACGTGAATGAATGCATTTCTGAAGTCAACAGCATTGTTCTGGACCAGAGTGTTTAAGAAAAATGCTTAATCCTGTTCTCAACACTTGCAATACTGAAAGTCTACCATAGCAGTTAGTGTTAAAAACAGTCTTAGCAAAACTTGCCTTTTGTTTAAATGTGAGCTTGTATAGCTTCAGTTTTTAGCCTCTAGGGTTTGATGCATTTTTCTTTGGTAAAAAAATGAATGTTTATTATTGAACATCTTAATTTCCTGTATGTAGGATCACCATAATCTATTTTTTTTTAAATAAATGTATTGTGCTATCTATCTCCTTTAATACACTTTTGTGTGGTTGAAGTTGATGAGAAGTTGAAATAGCTCTTCTTTGTATACAGGAAAGTTGTACGTGTGCAGCTTTCTTGTGCGTAGAGATTTTTGTAAAATTTTTAAATGGTTATGCCAAAACTGATCATTATTTAAATGCTGTACAACTGTTATGGTTGGTTGTAAAGATAATGACAGGTCAGTATTTTCTTGTTCATATATTGGTGGGTTTTATAGTTTTGGTAGGGTTTTATTTGGCATTGTTTTTACTGACTATCTACTGCCATCCTGAACTCTTTATCCTTACCATTTTGTATATACTGTAATGAGTTCCCACCAGTGGTAAAACAACTTAACCAGAAGTCTGACCTTTATGGCATCTAAAAACTATACAAGTGCTGGTCTTGTGCTCTTTCTTTGTCCCCTTCTAATCTGCCAATGAAAGCATTAAATGGCATAGGACTGAGAACAAGTCACTGTAAGCATAATTACTGAGTGTTATTATTTCTAATATTACTTGAAATCTTAAGTCATGTAGCACAAGCCATACTAATGTTACATTGTCTTGATCTGTTTTAGGATAGTTTGGTTTTACAGCTTATGGAAGGCTGTAAGGAAGATGCAGAGAGATTCTTGTTAATGGCATGTATATACATGTCTTCCTCTGTGCCAGGAGTGTCTTTATGCAATTTAGTTGGTTTTGGAGCTGGATTAAGCTGAATTAGCTCCTTAGATGGTTACCACTTCATGTGCAGAATAATAGTTCTTATCTTGCATTCAGACTGGACCACCTGACTAAATATGAAAGTTGTATCAAGTTACCCTGTGTTTTTTTTTTAGTTCCTTTTTAATTGAGGCCTGTGTTGGTATGTGTGGCTCTACATGGCAATGATGCCAGGCCACCAGGCTTCTTTCTAACTGTTAGCATCTTTTAACGTTGAGCATGGCATCTGTTTTCTTCCAGTCTTGAAGTATCATCTGTGAAGTAAAAAACTTTTTTTGAAAAATGGGAATTTTATGGAAAGCTTTTGGTCACAGTGTTTGTGCGAATTGCCTACATGCTACTTAAAATCTGTTAATTTCTTTCCAACTGTACTTCAGTTGTTGTGTAACATCACAGTTACTGTGTTAGTGGGATGTATCATTCAGACTAATTGTACTTTTTTTTTTATGTATAGAACAGAAATCCTCCTTTAGCTGCATTGGCTTTTTGCATCAACTATTGCCATGTGTAGTAATGGAGAAATATCACTGATGTTCTGTTAGACATGCTTAGACTTTCACTGAGGTGATCAGTGATTTTACCTTGTGCCCTTTGTTTCTGTTTTCATGTTTACATGCTTTTCATCCTCTGACTTGGCAATTCCTACAGTGTTTCTTTTGTATCCATGTCTGTACAAATATATGCGGACATAAGGAGGTGAAAGCAGAGAGCAGACCAGACTACTTCACTTGAAACACAAGGCAAAAAAACACAAACCCCTTATGGTTGTGGAGGCTGTAATGGGGTTCAGACACAAGAAATATGTGACTAAAATATGATGCTTTTATTGTTCATTTCTGGGTTTGAGATCAATCTTCTCTCTGCAATAATGAAAAGTAACTTAAATGTGGCAGTTTATAAATGAAGATCTGCCAAGTTGCTTTTTTAGGAAGTTTAGTAAATTCATATGGCATTGTAATGATCATTCTTCTTTTCTCTTGTTGACCAAAGGAGCCTGGATGTATGTGCTAAATTTCAGTAATAACAGGAGACTGGGAAACATTTTGGGGGGGGGGAGGGAAAGCGCTGCTATAAAATGATAAAGTATTAGACAGTAAGTGTGAGGGCATGCTATATGTTGTGGTTTTTCTATGCTGAGATCTGCTTGCTGCCACTTCTCTTTTTTTTTTTTTTTTTTTTTTTAAAAAACTAGACAATTCTCTTGATAAACCTGTAAGTTGTTTTTTACTTCTGAAATGTAGATAACTTGATAGGTTTGTTTTCTTATTTGTATGATTAAACATCTGTAAGAGTTAAATGAGGAAACTGAGAAATGGGGTATTAATAGGACTTTACATTCTGGTTCGTATTTGTAGTCTGTTTAATCCACTGTCGTCGTCTTGAGGTTGTATTTTTATCTGTGCTTATAAGCCCACAGAAATTGCTACCAACACAGAAGACAACAGTGCTGCCCTTACCCTTTGACTAGATACAAATGAAGAATAAAAATCTTTTAGAAGCATGCACACACACAAAAAACCCAAATGAAAAACCCCTCATTAGTGGCATGTCTTATTCTTCCCTTCAGTGAAGTGTGTGCTGTTACCAGGTTGTTGAATTTTACCCTAGCCTTACCATTCTTAAATTGCTTTTATACCTTAATTTCCTTTTCTTACTAATGATGTTACTGTCTGAACATCCATTTGTTTATACCAATATGTGCAGATATTTAAAAATCTGATTGCAGATAGTTCATTAGCTACAAGTCCAAAGTTTCATTCCTGTTTGACACATGCTATTAGACTCTTCCACCATTAAGTGTAGCATAATGGAGCCTAATTCCTTCAGTTTGTAATGGGGGTAACTTTTCCATACCAGAGAATATGAACCTATTGGGTTCTGCAATATTTGCCTGCCATTTTGCACTTAAGAAGACATTTCTAGCTTGTACAATATTTGATGATGATAGAAATAATGTTGAAGCTATGGTATCTCAGATTAAAGGAAATGATCTAAAAGAGCCTTAATTTTCAGACAACTCATCATCCAAAGCTTTAGGAAAATCTATATAAAAGTGCGTTAGGTAAGTGACAGTAAACAGTATGTTTTGTAATCCTTTATTTTCAATGGATGTGTGTTAAAAAAGTAGTCTTTAAAAAAAACTCATCACAACAACCTCTGAAGCCATTATTTGTTGAAGTATTGAGGGGGGAAAAAATACAGCCTGCATAGCTTACATTCATTTATACAAGAACAAGAGTGGTGGTTGTTTCCAGTGTGCAGCACATTTTGAATTAAAATTTATAGAATTAGTACTAATATAGTTTTGATTACTTCATCTTACCTGTAGGTGGGAATTTGCTTATTACTTCACTAGTTATATTTGAATGCCAGCTGTATGTTTAAAAAAAAAAAAGGCTGTGGAGAGGAGTGTTGGCCAACAGTTTTCTTTAGAAATGCTCTATACTCTTTCTTTCAGGCATGCCTGAATGCTGGTAAAGAAGAGGGGGAAGTTCTGTTTTCCCTTAATGGCTATTCCTAAATACATTTATATGTGCATTTACTATAAAGCTGGTGTTGACTTAGCTCACTGATTTCTCTTTTTGATGGTATTCCAGTTAACATAATGCACAAAAGAAGCTGAAGCTGAGGATATCCCTCAGTTTTGCAGGCAAAGATGCCACTAATCTTTTGACTTACATGAGCTTAAAATGTGATGGGATGTTGTTGTGGTTTAGCCCCAGCCAGCAACTCAACCCCATACAGCCGCTTGCTCACTCCCCCCTCCCCAGGTGGGATGGGGGACAGAATCCAAAGAGTACAAGTGAGAAAACTCATGGGTTGAGATAAAGACATTTCAATAGGTAAAGCAAAAGCTGAGCACACAAACAAAAAGAAAACAAGGAATCCATTCACTGCTTTCCATGGGCAGGCAGGTGGTCAGCCATCTCCAGGAAAGCAGGGCTCCATCACGCATAACTGTTACTTGGAAAGACAAATGCCATCATTGCAAATGTTCCTTCCACTTCCCCCAGCTCTATATGCTGAGCATGACATCATATGTTGTGGGTTATCCCTTTGGCTAGTTGGGGTCAGCTGTCCCGGCTGTGCCCCCTCCCAGCTTCATGTGCCCCCCCAGCTTCCCCACTGGTGGGGTGTGGTGAGGAGCAGGAAAGGCCTTGAGTGTGTACACACAGCCCTGCTCAGCAGTAACTAACACATCCCTGTGGTATCAATGCTGTTTTGGTCACAAATCCAAAACATAGCCCCATACTAGCTACTATGAAGAAAATTGAACTCTACCCCAGCCAAAACCAACACAGTTGTTTTTGTGAAGTGGGACTTACTTCAAAGTGCTGAGTTAGGGTAAGTTCGGGATTTTTTAATAAAAGCATGTAGCTATAGTTCTTTGCATCAGACTAGGGATTTCTTTGCAAGTGTTCCAGTGTTCGTATGGAGAGTGAGATTATGTGCAAGAACAAGTATGTGGATTTGCAAAATCAGAAACTGCCACTAAGACTGAGGCCAGAGGTTGAAATTTGAGTGGATAAGTATGGTTAAAATACTGGCTTTCTTTTGCAAGTGGAATGAACTTTTCTTTTTACTTAATATTTGGAACGAATGGGAATACATAAATGCTCGTTGTTTTTAAGTGTGTGGTAGGAGGTGATACTGGAGAAGATGGTACAACTTGGTAGTGTTAACAATTGGACTCGATGATCTCAAGGGTCTTTTCTAAACTAAATGAGTCTATGAACTGTAGTGGCTAGTTTTAATTCTAAGTTTCAGACTTAGCAACTTGTATATCAGAGTTGATTGAGTCAGAATAATATGAAAGACTTTGAACAAAAAAAAAAAAAACAAACTACAAAGTAATTGTGAGATGTTAAAATCAAGCTTTTATTCCAGGGCTTGCTTATCAACTTGAGTTAGTTTTTGTGGGTTAGCATAATTCCTGTGCTAGGTAGGCAAGAAGACTATTTGGTGTTCTCTTATTTTTGTGCAGCAGCAGCAAGTAGGGATGCAAAGAATTGTGGGAAAAGTCGAGAATGTAAAGCTGATTCTTCATAATCATTAAATGAAGAGGGTTAAGATGATGGTCTCTGTGTGATGGCTTTCTTCAGTATTGCCTGTAGTGAGAGGAACTGTGGCAGTGCTTATGTACAATGAGTGTAATAGTATATTTAATATTCAGTATGCATCATATACTGTTGCTCTGATGCTTATCCTTCCAGGTAGTTGTTGCAAGGCTTTTTTAAAGATTTGGTTTATATCCACTTTGTACTAGATACTTTTAAAGTTGCTTTGTATTTAAATTCCTACTCTGCATTTAAATATTCAAGTATCTAATTTTCTGCTGTGTCTCTTAACTCATTTTAGGAAAGATCGTGACCGGGACAGGGACCGTGATGACCGTTCTAAAGATCGTGACAGGGATCGCGACAGAGATAGAGATCGTGACAGAGAAAGGGACAAGGAAAAAGATTTGCGAGCTTCATCTAACTCTACGTATTATGCAGCTGCTGGGCTACCAACTATAAAACCAGCAATGATCCCACACAGTATTAACCCTTTCACAAATCTACCACATACACCACGATATTATGACATCCTGAAAAAAAGGTTACAACTTCCTGTCTGGGAATATAAGGAAAGATTTACGGATATTTTGATTAGGCATCAGTCATTTGTGCTGGTTGGAGAGACTGGGTCTGGTAAAACAACACAGGTGAGTTCTTATCTATATGATACTGCAGTTTTTAAAAGGTTGAGAGTGTTGGTAGCTGTGTGTGAGGTTGAAACTTCTTTGGTTTCCTGAAATTCACTTGTGAAATTCACACCTCACAAACTGTGAGCAAAACTAAGTTGATGAATGTTTATTTGTTTTATGAATACTGAAGTGGGAAGAATCTTCCAGCATCTTCCCCTTTCACAATCCAGTCTGTTTGCTCACCCCTACTTCTGTTGGCTGTATGATTGATAGTTATCTTTTTGGTAAAGGAAGATAAGAGATTTTAATGGCTAGACAGAAGTGTACTAATCTACAATCTTGAGGTGATGGTTCCAAATTTACATCTATAGTTTATTTAGCTGTTTTTGTAGGTAGCAGCTGGGAGGTAGGAAAAAAATTACAGAAGTAGGTAGTTGTTAGTGTTCTGTGAAACTTACTGCTACAAATATGAACTTAAACGGAGTTGAAATGTCAGATAAAATTCTGACATGATCTGATTGAATTATATGTTTTTGGTGATACTCAAGAGGAAGTGACTTGTGTTTCCTTGGTACTGAAGCTTCTCAGAGGTCATATAGCTTTCCAGTGCTGCAGTTAAATCACACATTTTTGTAGGTTCATGGCTCTAAACATCTTCCTCAATACTAAAAATAGTAGTAAGAGATCTACAGAGCCTCCTTAACCCTTAAGAAGAATTTTGGGGACCAGTAAACAGGGAAGATCTAAGATATAGGGAACACCGCTGTGTATTTATAGTAGGACAAACTGCTCAAAACTTCAATCTATCCTTTGGTTTGCTGCTTAAAATATGTGTGGAAAAGTAATGTAAAAAAGTTCTTTGTTCTGTAACCTCATAAATTTCTTTTATCTAGGCAGAAAATAAAAACTGGAGGATATTTTAGTCTTTATAGAACTGCTTATAGCTAACTTATAGTGAGTCTTACAGAAATAAATTTTTAATCATGAAATAAAATTCAGATGTCTAGAAAATGTGAAGGACATAGTAGTACACTGGATACATTTTATAGCTGTACCTGAAATATTTGAAGTTACATGCCACCGTTGCTGCAAATTTTAGAAACCAGTGTCTTGTTTGGAAGCTACCTTATTGCATTATCTGTATTGCTTTTTTAACATGTGTGAGCTGAGACCAGGATTTTATAGATTATTCAGGAAAGTTTGATTAAATAGTTACTTAGAAAATATATGATTCTGAACATTCATGTAAAGAAATTTGGTACTTATCTATGTGAAAACAAGATTTCTCATTGCATGATCTGAGAATTTGAAGATCTAAAGGGTGTGTGTCTTTAATAGCTATGACTTAAATGTCAAATATATCTTACTATAGAGTCATTCCCTAAGCATAAAGCTTTTCCTGAGTTGTATTACTACTTTAGCCCTTACTTTCTGGAAGGATTTAAGAAACCGAAGGCATCTTTCCTAAAAATGGGATTTAAGCTACCAAAAGCATGTAAGCTGTCTTGGAAGCAGTCTTCCTCTGACTTCTCTCACTTTATGAGATTCCAGATACCTTTTTAAACAATTAAGTGTCTGTGTAGGAACATACCACTGAAAATGATCCTGCTGTCACTTAATGAACACCTTGGGGTTTGCATGTGATAGTGTCATATTCTTTTTGTGATTAAGTGCTGTCTTAAAACCAGTTGGGAGGTGGTTGTTTTTCTTCTCCTTACATTCATTGGTCAGAGCAAGATAAATAATTATCTGTGGTTAAGAAACCCTGAAACTGAATGTGCATGTGAACTATTTATGCTTGCTTTTATTGGTATAAATTTGGCTTATTTGAAATATATAATAAATTGTTCTTCCAAAATTATTATCTTCCCTTTCTTGTCTATAGTAGAAGGCTATATAGTAGTAAATAATATTTTTGAGAGTGAGCTGCTGCCTGTCAAGTCCCTTCCCTGATTATTATGTGCACGTTTTCCTTTTAGTCTTGCAGACCACTCAGGTTTGGGAATGCTTGGCTTTGATAGTGGAAACAACAGGGGATAAAACTTGTCTGACAGTCTTGTTCCACATGGACTTAACCCAAAGCACTGAAGAAGTATATTGGAAGCCAAGACCATTAACTTTCAAGACTTCAGTATTTGCAATGGCTTGATTTGTAATTTAAACTTAACCTTCTAATTTAACTGTTTTCTTTAAATGCTCTCAAATACACTCAGTGTAGAATGGGTGTGCAGAATTTCTTTTAGAAAGAACTTAAGTGTTTGCTGTAATTGCAACGTGTGCTCCCTTTTAAACGTGGGATTGTATGTGGTGCTGGCATAATAGTTTAAATTTCTTCGATAGATGGAATAGCGGAGTAGCATCTGCTTTTGCTTGAGAGCCTTAACTGTGAAGGGTAGGATGTTTGTTGACATAAGGGATGCCACTTTGTCAGCAAGTTTTCTTGGCAGGTGAAGTTCAGAAGTAAGGTGATTCTGAGTGTAGCTTGATCTGCTGTCCTTGCAGTCCACAAGAGAATTGAGAAGGGTAAAAGTCTGATGCCTTTTTAACTAGTAAAAATTCTGAGAATTCTACCATAGAACTTTCAACAGAGAAAGTTTTCAATAAATTGAAATGGCTCAGAAAAGCCAGGAGAGTACTGTTCCCTCTCCTACCCTGCATCCCTTAAAAAACCATGACTTGCCTTTGACTTTGGAATAGACTTTAGCAGCCCTTGGTGCATTTATCTTTGATTTTAGAGGCCACTGTATGTGTAGTCCCCACCTCATGTTTATGGCATTTATATTTGAAAATCTCTCTGCACTGAGAAAGTTCTTGAGGTTGAGGAGGATGCTAACTAAAACTATTCCTCGTGCTTTGATACTCGATGAAAGGGCCTTTTTTAAGGATAGTCAAGGGTTTTGGCGATTTGTAGGGTTTTTTTGCGCCAGTGGAGTTGAGCTAACTTTATGTTAGGTTTTACAAGAACCAGATTATAAGAATTGTTCAGTATATTCCCAGTCATGACTGAAGCAGAAAATGTGATATGGCAAAGTCCCTTTTCCTAATGTTTCTATTTCTCTTAAAGCTGGACATGAAAAGTATACTGGTGGTCATCTAAATCAGCTTAACACATTGAAATCTATGTAGCTCTTTTCTTTCATTTGATACCAGTGCTGTAGGTTTTGCTGTTTACTGGAAAACCACTCCTAAGTTATTTTTATTTCATGCTACTGTGGCCCAACAGACCTGTTTTACAGTTTATTTCAGGACTTGCTCTGTTTAAAGTCAAGAAGCTTCACCTAATATGCTTAGAGTTGACTTCTTATTAGTGACTTGGAAAGCAAATTCCTTTCTCTACACTGCACATCAGGGGAGTGTGTATGTGTTAGGGGATAAGGCTTCAGGATCATGCAGTCAGTGTCCAAGAATTGTTATTATTTTTAGTTTTGAATAGGATTTCCAGAAATTTGTGTTCTTTTCTTCTCAGCAGTCTATTAGTCTCCTGTCATATTTTGATAGTCTTTGCTTTTTATTTGTGATGGAAGTGTGTTCCCCATTTAAAAAAAAAATCATTACAGTCTACACTTGGTGTGCTTATGAGTATGTTTTAGTGTTCAGTTGTGTGTCCATTTTGCTGTGGAAATATGGTATTCTAGAAGAAAAAAATTCTTGGTTTAAGTCATACTGCTTTTCATGTTATTCTGCATTGGTGCAATGTATAAACGGTTTTTTTCCTCGATAAACGTGAGCTTTTAAGAGTACTTTGAAAAGCAATTACTGAGGAATGGATTTTATTTGATCTGTAGACTTAGAACTAGTTGTGCCTGGAGATGTCTCCTCATAAAAAGTCACACTGAGAACATGTTAAGAATATTCTATCTTCATCAAACGTCACTGACCTTTAGAAATTCTTCTGAATAAAGCTGCTTATTTTGGGTGATTCTTATGTTTCAAGATTCCTAACAGGAGCAGAAAACTGCTGACTGACAAATAAAATGAGTGCTAATATAAGAAGGAAAACATAGGGATTTCATATCTGGTTGATAAAATTTCAGAGGTACAATAATTAACCAAATGAACATAACTAATTATTTGTTGTGATTCCTGGCTAAGATGATTTTTTTTTCTATGACTAAAATACTTTTTTTGCTTAATGTGTTAATAAACATTACTTTTTAAAGCCACAATGTATAACTTACTGTAAAACTTCAAATGACAAACTGTGCTATGGATCTCGAAATTCTGAGTGTTAACTTTAATTTTAGTTGCTTTGGAGCATGTTGGCTGCTGCTAAATACCTGTATAAGGTACTGATCTAACAGTGCTTAAAGGTACTGTGAACCTATGTATTTCCTTGATAAGTTCAAACATTAGTTATGTAAATGCTTAATGTGAACGTGCTTTATTTAGTGGCATTAGGTCCAACTAACTAGTCTGCCTGCTGTCATGTTTTGGGTATTTTTTTGCATGCAGTTGGCATCTCATAACTTTGATACAGTACAAAGGTTACAGTTTACATCTGGCCATTTGAAGTGTGTTTAAGCCTGAATTTTCTTCTTGATAGATCCCTCAATGGTGTGTTGACTACATGCGCTCACTACCTGGACCAAAGAGGGGAGTAGCATGTACCCAGCCTAGGAGAGTGGCTGCAATGAGTGTGGCACAGCGGGTTGCTGACGAGATGGATGTCATGCTGGGCCAGGAGGTTGGTTACTCTATTCGATTTGAAGACTGCAGTAGTGCAAAAACCATTTTGAAGTAAGTATGGCAACTGTCAGGTAAAGGTATATAACACAGCCTACTTGGAGGTGGGGAGGGAATCGCGGGTGGGTAGTAAAGGGTGTGAGCAAAGTTAAGAAATTAGTAACGAGTAATGAATCTATGGACAGGAGTTACTGTGTCTGAGTGGAGAAGAGAGGCAGGAGCATGAGCTGGGAGAAACCTGGGGTGTGGGGCTTGGGTAGAATTGAAAATTAGTCATTCGTTCTAAAGAAGTCACCCTATGGAAGTTCATTTAAAGTGATCCATAAAGAAGAGGATGATCTGAAGAAGTATTTTTATGAATAAGGTGCTATTCAGAATAAAGCCCTTCAGCGTTCTGTTTCTCTTTGTGTTACGCATTCAATTGATCTTTGTGCGATCTTCCTACTCAGGGTAATCCCGGTGAAGTTCAGTAGCTTACTTCAGTAAGGCGAACTACCAGTTTCAAAACTGGCCTATTCCCGACTCTGGGACATGTCATCCATAGTGTTTCAGTTGTCAACTGTTCCAGATTCCTGTGCTGTGTTGGTGGAACCAGAACCACTTAAGTCATTTGCAGATGACATTCAGAATGCTTGGTTAAAAAGGATTACACATAGTGTGGTTCAATGAATACTGCTTTTCTGTAAAAAAGATGGCTTCTCTTTTGCTCATTCAAGTAGTTGAAGGCTGGGAATAAAGTTAATGTGTAAAAAGAAATTCAAGTGAGTCAGAAAAGCAAAAGTGAACAGATGATCTGCAAACAGAAAAGGGAAGAAACAATGGCAGAAATAATATTTGTAGGATTTCAGAATTCCCTTTCTTTTCCTGTCTGATTGTAAACCTGGAAGTCTGCCAGTAATAGTCTACAAACTAGTTATAAACGTTGCTAAACCTTGTTTCCCCTTTTTTTTTTTCAAGTTTCTTCCCCTACTCCCAGATTTCACTTATACTCTACAGTAATTTTTATTTGAAAATTTAAAATGAGCTTGTTACTTAGTTGGAAATAGTTTACTGATGTTTCTATTTTTAAAAAAGTTAAGAGCTTAGTTCAAACAGCCTAGTGAATGATATGGAAGAGGATTCTGCATCAGACCTACGAAATAAAATTATGTTTAAATTGTTTTTGTGTGTATTCAGGTATATGACTGATGGTATGTTACTTCGTGAAGCAATGAATGATCCTTTGCTGGAGCGCTATGGTGTTATAATTCTTGATGAGGCCCATGAGAGAACACTGGCTACTGATATTTTGATGGGAGTTTTGAAGGAAGTTGTAAGACAAAGATCTGATTTGAAGGTCAGTAATGATGAAGCCCAACAGCATCGCCTTTCTAGTTGCAGGCATACCAAATCAGGTATACGTGTGCTTACCACTAGCTGATTTTTATGATCAAGTAAAGTAGATCATCTGTTTTTTGATCTAGTGATAATCTGTATTGGAAAGATAACCCTAGGAAATTCTTAATGCGGTTTGTGTTGAGGAAAATACTAGAAACAACATAATTGTAGCTTAACCTTTCTGTATTTGACTAGGAATTTTTTTGGCCTTTGTAACAAGGGTGCTGTATTCAGGTGATAAAAGCATGCTTAAATCACAGTCAACAGTTGAGTTTAATTTCTCGCTATTACATGTGGTATGTGTACCACTTCACAAATTCTTGTTAGCCTTTGGAGTAACTTTTTTTTTTTTTTGTCCTCCAAACCTACAGGTTATAGTTATGAGTGCTACTTTAGATGCTGGCAAGTTTCAGATCTATTTTGATAACTGTCCTCTTCTAACTATCCCGGGTCGCACTCATCCTGTGGAGATATTCTATACTCCAGAACCAGAAAGGGACTACCTTGAGGCTGCCATTCGAACAGTGATCCAAATTCACATGTGTGAAGAAGAGGAAGGAGATCTCTTGCTCTTTCTTACTGGACAGGAGGTACTTTTTTCCTTCCCCCCCCCCCCCGCCATTGTTCCATACAGAAACTGTTTTAAGTGGCTTGTGTAGACTGAAACGTTTAGTTTCCTTTTCTAGTTTATCATTTGAATGACCTGAGATTCTCTACCTGCCATACGCTTCAGGTCCTTAATCTTTGTATGTATCTGTTATGTGCACATGCTCTAAAATGAAAAGTCTCATCTTGCGTACTTCTAAAATAGAAACCTAGAGTATGAACCCTAGGTTTGTACTGATGTGAACTCAAAAGTTCTGGGTACCTGGTAGTGTCCATGTTTTGACTGCAAATGTAGTTCTGTGCGCTTCTGGACGTGTATTGTGCAACTTAACTGAAGAATAGTGCTTTGGTTCTGCTACTTAGCCATCAGTAGTAGCTTTAATAAAAATGTTTGGGTTTTGTTTTTATGAACAAGTTTGAGTATTAAGTTGTAGTCTTTCTGTACCACAAATAGTGGGAGTTATGTCTTGGAAACGGACTCAGTGCCTTGCAAAAGAGGATTGTACAAAAACATGTAAGCTAAACTACATCAGGAGTGAGGATTTTCTGGAAATCTTAAATCCTTTGCTTTAAATAAATGGTGTGGTTTTGTTTTGTGGTTTTTTTTTTTTTTTTTTTTTTAGTCCTAATCTGTTGCTTTGAAGCTGTTTTGAGTGTCTCTGTTAGTAAACTGAGATGGAGAAGAGGTAAAAAACATAGGCATTTTGAAAGTTTACTTGACTGGATCAACCTAGAATTAATATTTTTAGTAAGGTGAGAAATGCAGCTAGCAAAAATGTTTTTCTGACTCATTCTTCTTGCAGTCACTCCTCTTGAAGAAATACCCTTCAAAGGATGTGGAATAACTCGGTGTCTTTAATCTAAGCATATACAATCTTAACTATGCCAAGGGGGGAAAAAAATAGTAAAATAACTTGTTGTGCTAGAAGTACGCAGGCTGCTTGAGTAGATTTGCCAGTCATAAAACTCATCTAAGAAGCAACACAACTTTAAGACGTTTGACTAAAATGTCTTCTGGCAGGTCGGTTCCTCCCTTAGAAAACCAGAACAATGACTGTCCCTGTATAAGCAGATACTCTGGCCTTTACATTTGTCCTTCTTTGTTTGGAGTATTGCTGTGAGTTAAAGTACAGGTAGGGGAAAAAATACTTGTAATGATTGTGGCTTTGAAATCTGCCTGTTTGGTTTTAGTTAGACGTTCTAGCGCAGACTAGTCTGGCAGGTAAATGTGAGAATTTGTGAAACTGTTGCAAGTGGGTGAATAGACCAGTGGCAACAGAAAGGAACACTGCTGTCCAGCTGTTTCAGCAGATTTTGTTTTCTTACCAGTATGCTAAATCAGGCTGGTCTCTAACCTTTCATAAAGAACAAATACTTGCCCTTATAATTATCAATTAAAAATTATGTCCTTGGTAAATCAGTTGCTATGTATTGGTCTAAATAATTTGTTACAATAATTAATGGTAGTTTGGAATGTGGGGGGAGGACTGCCTTCAGATGTTACCAACTCTGGGCACCGCCCATGTCTGGCAAATGGCTATAAACCCAGCTGGTCTTTTACCAGCCAGTGCTTACAGAGGTACTCTTTTCTGTTGTATGAACAAGTTCTCTGATTTCCTCTGGGTTAATTTACAGGGCATAATGTATTATAATCAATTTTTTAATGAAATCATGCACATAATACATATTCATATGTACAGACATAATTATGCATAAATGTATCTAACAATGTCCCTGTATGCTTTTTGTGTAGAGTTCTCCAGTCCACGTATCCATGCATGATACTGTTTGGGGGCACTGGAGTGGTTCTGCCTGGAGTTAGTCTGAATTTAACCAGTTAGCTTGAAGTTGAAGTCTGGTTTAGCTTCTGTAGAGGAGCTTTGAAGTTGTATATCCATTTTGATTCATGATGTTTTGGGGCCTCTGAGGCCCATTGTTGAGCCTCATAATACAGTCTATGTGTGTACTACTGTTGAATCTAAAGTGATAAGACCTACTGTAGTCTCAGGAATGGGAAAGTGTGCTCTTGGTACCACTACCGCTATGTGGTTTGGGTGCAGTAGGCTTAGTAGCTTGGGTCTTGCCATTGATTCTTGCTGGCTCAGGGCAGAAATGCTTTGTAGCTCTCTTGCATTCTGGAAACCAACACCAACAGCATGCAGGATAATTTGATTTTCTTGTTGGAAAGATGCATTTACAAAGCCAAATGAGTGTAACTTTACAAAGTTACATAAAGGGAAGATGTTTTGGGTGAAATCATGCAAGTGTGAACTGTTTTGAGTTTAAGAGGCTTCAAGATGAGGAGTAATTGCAGTGGTCTAAGGCAGAATGAGGGTCTTAACTAGCTGCTGCCTTCAATTCTCACTAAACTTGACGTAATTTTATATGGGCAATAACATGGATAGCAGTTAATTAGTACAGATTAGTTAAGACATTAAGTTGATGGTGGAACCTGGACATACTAGGGAAGATTCTGTGTTTTCAGGCCCCAAAATAAAAAGAAGCTTAAATATATTTGGAAACCAAAGGACTCTTAATTGTATAAGCCTGTTACTGGATAAAGATAAAATTGTTGGTAATGGTGCAGAAATAAGTGTTCAATAAAAACTTCCTTCCTGAATCCTGAAAGGAGCAAAAGTGCATGATTATGTTGCATGAACTGCTTTTCAGTCCATTAGTAACAAAAGAGGATGTTTTAAAAAAAACATTTATAAGGAATAAACATTTTGAAATGGGACTTGTATCCCAAGTCCCTGTAAGGAGGACAGCTTATCTGTTAATTTTTAAAAACAAACAAAAAAACCACCCTGGTATATCAGGGAGATTCCAGAAGATGCAAATAATGTTCATGTTCCGTGCCAATATTCAAAAAAGGGGTAACCTGAGATAGCCTGGGTAACTGCAAGCCAGGTTGCCTGTTGTCAGTCACAGGCAAAATTGGAAACTCGACAGGGAATTCTGTTCAGAAGGAAATAGCATAATTACATTTCAGTCAATGTGTTTTTCTTAGACAATAGGTTTTGTCAAACTTGTTCTCAGTCATTGAGATTACAAATTTGGTAGTCTAGTTGTGTAGCTACACATTTGTTAAACTTGACTTTAAATGTCTCAAAACTGGCTTACCTGCAGATCTCAGAAGCAGCTGGTTTATTGTCTACTGGAGGTCTGCTAAAACAGTATTAGATTTCACACTCCATTAAGATCAGTAATCTGAGTAGGTGTAAAATCCTTACAGGTTAAACTTGTGGGGTGGGGGAGGCAGAAATAACAAGATAGAAACTGCATAGATCTGTCTATGAATGTTAGTAACCTAGGCACTTACGAATGCAAAGTGTGTTCTCTGCCACCCCAGTACCCTTTTCTCTATAAAGCCAAATGCACATGGAGGAAGAATCCAGGCTGCCTCTGGAGATTTGAAGTACAGATCAGCACTACTGTTCTTGAGTGTAGATAAATATACTGAAAGATGCTGCTGTGAAGTTCTGGTGTCAGTGTTCCAGAAGGGTTTAAAGTGTGATGTTCCTAAAACTGATGTTGCTACAGGCCACCTGACCAGGAGGACCAAACAGGTGAGGTGCTCTATAGACAGGTAGAAGCAGCCTCGTGTTCCTGAGCCCTGGTCCTCATGGAGGACTTTGGCCACCCTGATATCTGTTGGAAGGACAATACAGCATGGCATAAGCAGGCGGGAGGTTCCTGGAATGCATTGATGATAACTTCCTTCTCCAAGTGATAGAGGAGCCAATGATGAGAGTTGCTATGCTGGACCTTGTTCTCACCAATAAGGAGGGCCTAGTGGGGAATGTGAAGCTCAAGGGCAGCCTTGGCTGAAGTGGCCATGAAATGGTGGAGTTCAAGATCCTTAGGGCACCGAGGAGGGTGCACAGCAAGCTTACTATCCTGGAATTCAGGAGAGCGGACTTCCGTCTTTTCAGGGATCTGCTTGGTAGAACACCGTGGGATAAAGCCTTGGAGGGAAGAGGGCCCTGAGAAAGCTGGTTAATATTCAAGGATCACCTCCTCCAAGCTCAGGAGCAATGCATCCCAACAAAGAGGGAGTCAGACAGAAATGCCAGGAAGCCTGCATGGATGAACAAGGAGCTCCTGAACAAACTCACACACAAAAAGGAAGCCTACAGAGAGTGGAAGCAAGGTCAGGTAGCTTGGGAGGAATACAGAGAAATTGTCTGAGCAGACAGGGATCAAGTTAGGCAAGCTAAAGCCCTGACAGTTAAATCTGGCCGGGGATGTCAAGAGCAACAAGAAAAATTTCTATAGGTACATCGGTGATAAAAAAAAGACTAGGAATAATGTGGGCCCTCTCCGTAAGGAATTGGAAGACCTGGTTACCCAGGATGTGGAGAAAGCTGAGGTACTCAATGAATTTTTGCCTCAGTCTTCGCCAGCAAGTGCTTGGGCCACACCGCCTAAGTTGCAGAAGGCAAAGGCAGGGACTGGGAGAATGAAGAACTAACCACTGTAGGAGATCTGATTTGAGACCATCCAAGGAACCTGAAGGTGCACAAGTCTCTGCCTGATGAGATGCATCTGTGGGTCCTGAGGAAACTGGCAGATGAAGTTGCTAAGCCACTATCTGTTGTATTTGAAAAGTCATGGCAGTCCAGTGAAGTTCCCACTGACTGGAAAATGGGAAACATAGCCCCTATTTTTAAAAAAGAGAGAAAAAGAAGACCCAGGGAACTACAGGACAGTCACCCTCACCTCTGTGGCAAGATCACAGAGCAGATCCTCCTGGAAACTATGCTAAGGCAAATAGAAAATATGGACGTGATTGGCAGCTGACATGGCTTCACTGAGGGCAAATAATGCCTGACAAATTTGGTGGCCTTCTGCAGTGGGGTTACAGCATTGGTGGATAAGGGAAGAGCAACTGATGTCATCTACCTGGACTTGTGCAAAGCATTGTCCCGCACAACATCCTTGTCTCTAAATTGGAGAGACATGGATTTAACGGATGAACCACTTGGTGGATAAGGAACTTGGTGGATGGTTGTACTCAGAGTTGCAGTCAACGGCTTGATGTCCCAAGTGGAGACCAGTGACGAGTGGTGTTCCTCATGGGGTCGGTATTGGGACTGGTGCTGTTTTACATCTTTGTCCGTGATGTGACACGGATGGTGGGATTGAGTGCACCCTCAGCAGGTTTTCTGACAACACAAAGCTGTGTGCTGGGGTTGACATGCTGGAGGGAAAGGATGCTACTCAAAGGGACCTTGGCAGGCTTGAGAGGTGGGCCCATGTGAACCTCATGAAGTGCAACAAGGCCAAGTGCAAGGCCAACTCCCGTACATAGGTCGGGCCAATCCCGAGCACAAATACAGTTTGGGCGGAGAATGGATTGAGAGCAGTCCTGAGGAGAAGGACTTGGGGGTATTGGTTGATGAGAAGCTCAACATGACCTGACAATGTACACTTGCAGCTCAGGCGGCCAGCCGTATCCTGGGCTGCATCAAAAGAAGCATGATGAGCAGGTTGAAGGAGGTGATTCTGCCCCTCTACTCTGGTGAGACCCCACCTGGAGTTCAGCTCTGGGGGCCCCAACATAAGGAGGACATGGACCTGTGGGAGTGGGTCCAGAGGGAGGGACATGGAGATGATAGAGGGCTGGAGCACCTCTTTTATGAAGACAGGCTGAGAGAGTTGGGGTTGTTGCACCTGGAGAAGAGAAGGCTCCATGAAGACCTTATTGTGGCCTTTCAATACATAAAGGGGGCTTCAAGAAAGATGGAGAGAGACTTTTTACCGAGGCCTGTAGCGATGGGACAAGGAGCAACAGTTTTAAACTGAAAAGAGGGTAGATTTAGATTGGACTTAAAGAAGAAATTTTTTACTATAAGGGTGCTGAGGCACTGCAGTGCGTTGCCCAGAGAAGCTGTGGATGCCCCATGCCTGGAAGTGTTCAAGGCCAGGTTGGATGGGGCTTTGAGCAACCCTGCCTAGCAGAAGGTGTCCCTGCCCATGGCAGGGGGGTTGGACTGGATGATCTTTAAGGTCCCTCCCAACCCAAACCATTCTATGAGAAGAGTTGCAAAATACTTTTTTAGGGTTTGGTAGAATGTTTTGTAAATGAAGATTTAATTTAAAGGTACGGTTTTTTCATCACAGTGAAGCTGGTTAAACACTGGAACCATGCAACAAAGTAGCAGAGATTTCTTCTGAGGAATTTGAAGTCAAAATTGACAGCTTTTTAGTCTCAGTGGTAGTGGCTGGGTGAGGTTAAGGCAGTAAGTGTACTGGGCTGCAATGAACACAGGTTTCTTGTTTAGCCTCGCATAGAAAGTATTGAGGAGTTAGGGAGAGTAAACTGAAAGAAGAGTAATAATATTAATTGTGTTCAAGTGCTAAAAGGAGGAAGCTTTTTTTTCTGCTTTTCATTCGAGATGATGTCAGTATTGAATATTTCAAATTGACCAGGTCAAAAAGATCCCGAATATAGGAATCGTGCTGAGACAAGTTCAGTTTTGTCTTGTTGACAGAGCAGTTCTCAGTTATGGTCAAGTATTGACTTGTTCCATGGACAACTTATTTTGTCTCAACTACATAGTTTTGCAAAGTTTTTTTTCTCTGAATTTGTATTCAGAGCATCTCTTGAAATGGTGCAGCTCTTAGGGCTGGTTCTTTTTACTGGTTTCCTCGCTTTAGCTTGCAGCAGTTTGCTTTCATTCCTGGAGGAAGACAGGGAAATCACTTTAAGGACAAAGATACAATTTCTAGGATGTTCATGATATCAAAGCCAGGTGTGGTTGCTAGTGCCCTGTCTGTGATAGGAGTTCAAAAGAGAAGTGGGATGGTTAAGATGTCTACCGAATATTTCTGGTTTGGGAAGTACTTTTTGCTTATGTGTTTCAGTTTTTCCTCACGTGCTCATTTTATACAAGGTAAAATTGCCTTAATAGGGTTTTTGGCATTAATTTCCTTCAGGGTTTAATGGTTATGTCTACTTGACTCATTCATCCAAGGTGAAGCTAAATCCAACTGTGTATAGTGTAGCAGCTGATTTGCTGTAGGTAAGACCGTTCTCTCCTATTTAAAAGAATATATTCTAACTGGACCAGTCTTGAAGTTTTGCTCACCGTATGAGATTCTTTGTAAGTGCTCCAAATACAGGGTCAACTGAAGAAAGGGTTTCTGAAATAATGTTCCCAAGAACCATGTTTACAAAATCACTGAATTCTGTTTTGCATGCCAAGTGCTCAAACTGTTCCATTAAATGGGCTCAAAATGACATCACTAGTCAGCATCTTTTTGTAGAAACAGTTTTTCTAAAGATAATGGGATACAGTTTAAATCTTGAGTGGAGCCTGACCAGCAAGTTAAATGGATGTTTACATACACCAGCTTGGCCTCTGAGCCAGAATGAATGCCAGCGCTTGAAATACTTTGGTGGCTCAGGGTAACTTGCGGTCAGTCATTTGGTAACTGTTGTTTAGTATCAGTGTAATTTCAAGCCTCATCCATGGCAGCAGGGATGGGTCCTGCACACAAAAGGGAAGGAAATTCAGGTTATTGGATTGTTAACTTAGCAGGAGCAATTTTACTCGGTAACTGCTAGTCTTCCTGGGTTTCTTCTTATGTTTGTGGTTTTTGACTGCAGTTCAATGGAACATCTTTATGTAAGAATCTTGACAGTATTTGTTCAACACAAACTTGCTTCTTAAAAATGTGGTGCACTAACTTAACGATATATGCAACTGCTCCTATAATTCTCTTCTGTTTCTATTCTTGCTAACAGTAACCTTTCAGTATGAGCACCTCACTTTTTTACTGCAAAAATACCATCAGGGAAAGAAATGAAAGTTAATTTCTACTGAGCATTCAGTTTGAATAGTGTAATAAAGACTTTTATTTTCAACAGCAGATAAAGAAAAAAAAATGTGCTGTGCATGATAAGAAGCAAAATTGGTCTCTTCTGTGGTTAATTTTATACAGCTACTTTTAGATGAACTGCTAATGATATGTTAAGATCCTTACTTTTTGATGCAGAGCTAGGGAGTATTAAGTATTGGAGTAGTGAGATGATAAGCAGTGGAAATGTGGTGTTGGAGGCAGCTGGGGAGGTATTGGTTTGTGGTTCATTTATTTCTGAGTGAGTCTGTCTTTGCTGTGTGTTATGATGCAGAGCCTGAGGAACCAGCATGTTTCTAAATTAAACTGGCACAGACCATCTTTAAAAGTCATACCTAGAAGATTTTCTGTGATAAGGGTTTCAAAAGTGAGCTCTTCTAGGAAAAAAAGAGTATTACTAAATATTAGTAAGTAATACTAAGTCTTGTTCTCATTTTCAATCTTGTTAGTATTTACTAATGCAAATCAAAGAGAAGAGGGGAGATTGGGTGGGATTTAAGCACTGGTCCTGTAAGTGGTACTCTTGAAGTTAAGCCATAGGAAAATGATCAGTTCTGTCCCTCTAAGTTTCAAATGCTGACAGCTTTTCGTCATGTCTTTGCAGAGCATTTCTGTCAAGTTAAAGAAACTGGCTTTTTCAGGAGACCTTCCTTTTGTACCCTGCCCATGCTGTCCTCTGAACAATGTGGAAGGTTTTGTATTTACTTTCTGCAATGAGGGATTAAAAGAAAACTTCAGCACTGTTACAGTGATGGAAGAAAAAAGGATTTAGTTTTACAAATAAGTGGGGTAGGGGTTCAGCTCTACCCTCTGTCTTGTTCTAGCTGAAGTAATTTTGCTGCATGCTCTAGCGTGAAGGATGCACGCAGTTCTGGGCAGCACGAGAGAGAGAGATGGAAGACAAAGTGGCAGACTGTGAAAAGACAATCTTGAGCCCTAAAGAAACTAACCTGTAGCTAGTGCTTTCTGTGGTTGATTTAACTGTTGCAAAGAAGTGAAGAGGCTGTTGACCAGAGCAGCATTCAACACTTGTCGTACAAAGAGTAAATGCAGCCAGGTCTGTTTCCACAGTTACAGTCCAGCAATTTTAGCTGTGAAGTATCTCCAGGTGATGCTGAATATGTTTATCTTGCTGAATGGTTAAAAGTGCTTTGGCATACTTGATTTTGACCTCAACCTGAAGCATTAAATACACTTCCTTTATGCCTGAAAAGCACCTATAGCTCTTTAGTTTTCTTTGTTGAAACTGTAAGATCTGTAACCTTTTTCAAAGTGTGTGCATGTTTTGTGTGCTGCTACTATAGTATTTAATGCTGTCATGGGTGAGTGTGTGTGACTAAAGACTGCTGTTTTGACTTTTGAATACTTGAATGTATAGATGAAGTCTTCTCTCTGTACTACTGTACTTCACTGGAGCTGGAGCAAAAGTTCTGCTCCGTCAGCTTGAATCACTTAATATAACCAATTATTTCACTTTTATATGTATTGATCTGCCATGAGAAGGGAAAAATAATGAAAGCACCATGCTTTCAATTTCTTGGGAGCTTAATATGAATAATAGGTGGTGTTGTGCCCATCCAGAGGACACTAGAATTGAATATAAGCAGCAATCCTGGCATTCTGGGAGTTCAGGACGCTTTGTCAACAGACTTCAAACTCTGAGTTTCCCTCTGGTCTGGTGGATCTTTGCGTTTCTAGCTGCATCGAAACACAGATTCAGTGAAAGGAATAAAAACTACTGCATGCAAGTTTTTTTTCTAGGCACTAGTCATCAGCCTGCCTTTTCTTTGGAAAAGTGGGTTAAGATGGAGTAAAAATCCTGTCAGATTCAGGAGTCATAAGCAACCTACCTGCTGTTATGTAAAAATACAGATGGCTGCACTACTGTTTCTAATAAATAAGAGGAAGACCGTATACCCCGTTCCTGCTTTTGTTTTCTAAACAAGACACTGCTAAGCTTTGGTTCCCATACAGACTTAGGTCTCGCTGAAATCTGTGGCACCAGGGAAGTTCCTGTTGAAATCCTGAAGCTTTTTGGTGTCTCAGAATTGCTTTCTGATACTTAAGCTCCTGAAATCCACCTAATTTGACAGGTATTCCAAACATTGCCTGTTATCTACCAGTTATTTGAAAACCAAGCAGCCTGCTCAGGATTGTGTGTAAAACCAGCCTGAATCACACCAATTTCTTGGAAGGAATACCATTTAAATTCACTTAAATTTGATTTAATAGTAATAATCTTGTTGAAATTATTTTCCTGGTTAGTGCGTTTTTTTCTTTTATAAACTATCTTTATTTAGCTGTAGATTCAAAATACAAATTGTTGACTCTCTCACTTGGATGTTTAGATGACTTTGTTTTTCCTGGTTGAAAAATATTCACCGTGCCATTACCTCCTTGATCTAGTATGTCCATAAAAAGCAGTATTTTCTTTGCTGACTCTTGTCTGTCTTTTGGAGCTTTTCCAAGGAGAATTGCTTATGCTGTTGAGGGTGTAGAAGAATGTTGAGGACTCCATATAAATATTCAAAGTGTACTACTATGGAGTTCTTAGCTGGTACTTGATTCTAGTTTCCATAGCGTTGCAGCTGAACTATAGATATTATACATATATCATTAATTCATGTTGATTGCATCAAGCAAGAAGCTTTTGGAAACTTTAAAATACATAATAGACTGAGACAGTTCTGATGACTAAATGTTCTGAGGTATAGATATGTTAAGTGTATGTGGCATTTGCACCTTGAGACAAATGAGCATTAACTAGCATGTAACCTTTCCTCTTTTTATGGTTTGCTATTTACGTTTTGGTAGTCAGCTCTTTTTAGAATGAGCATACCGATGGGCATTTTCACTGACTACAATGTTACTGAGAACTGTTTCTCAGGTAATACTCCTAAGAAGTCTTTGCTTTTGTGAAGAACTAGGATCAAGTTCAGTCTAGTAACTTCAGCATTGCCTAAGGCTCACACTTTTTGCATGTCAGGCTTACTTTAATTCTGAAGCAGGACTTTGTGCTGATGGGCTGGGCAATCACGGGTCTAACTGTGGCTCCTCTGATCCCATGTCTGCTCCTGCTTCCAGTACCCTGGTATCTGCTGTCTTGGATTGTCAGTGTTGTAGTCAGGGCTCTGGAGATTTTCAGGCATAATCTCACTGCAAGGCAAGCTGCGCTCTCTTCCCTCCAAGAAGGAAAAACCTCCTCTTACATGTGAGTTGATGGAATAATCACTCTTCAAGACATTTTGTAATGGATTTGGAGGCAAACATTTAAATGTGTGTGGTTTGTTTGTTTGTGGGTGTGGGTTGTTTGTTTTTTTTTTTTTGTTTTTTTTTTTTTTTTTTTTGAAAAGCCACACAAACTTCCTTACCTGATCCAAGGCAGGCCTATTGAATTAGGCTTGCTGAATCTTCAGAGGATTAAAGTTAGGATTGTGCCATCATCTGTAGCTCTCCTATCTCCAGACTTAAATGTTTTCATGTTTTGGAAATGAATCTTTACCACTTAAATGAATCTTTAATACTTTCAAACTGTTCATATGCCTTCTAGATTGTGTACTTTGGGAGACCGGTTTTAGTCATCTACAGGCTGAAGTACAGATAAACTTTTCTGCCAATGTGTAAATAAAAGCAAGCAACCCTTTTTTTTCTCTCACTTTTTTAAAATTAAATTAATTCAGTACTAAAGAATTCTTTTTAAACTGTCTTTAGATGAGTGGCAATGGCTCTTGGTGACTTGCATCCTTTTTTCAGCAGCTTATGATGACAGGTCTGTAGTTACATCTGCAAATCTGCAGAGAGTAATGCTTAAGTATGCACTTGTCATCTCTATGTTGAAGCATTTTAGTGAGTCCTGACTGGGGATACTATGAAACTACATTGGGAAACTGTAGGGAGAAGCAACACTTTTTATTTCTTCTGAAAGATGATAGGTGGCTGTGAACACACGTGGCCTGAAGAGTGTAGCGTCTTCATTTATCACTGCTTGCTTGTATTTTACTCTCTCTTAAGTATAAATCTGTCCTGGGGTCTCTAGTCATGACTGTTGAAGATCAAGCATCCTGTCCAGCATCAGAGCTTTCCCAATTACACAGTGTAATCTGCTCAAATTCCATGAAACAGTGCAGTGACCTTCAGATCGGGAGCTAAGGTCTGTGCTGTATTTTTCTTTTAGAATTTGGCTTATGCTTTTTTCTTTTGAAAGATGCAAACTAATTTTGTATTAAATATTTAACAGACCCATGTATCAGCTTGTCAAGACTTTGAATGGGTGCAAGCGTGAGAGGGAGTGTCGCTGCCTAATTAGTCAACAATTTACTTCTAATGTGTTGTCTTTTTACATAAGCACCATTATTAAAGTATTAATTTACTGAGCTACCATGTACGATCTGCCAGTTAAATTGGGTTTTTTCTTTCACTGGGAGGCTATTACTGAACTTAAAAAAGGGGTTTATTGGCAGAACACCAGATACTGACATCTGTGCTTAAAAAAAAAATAAAAAAATCATTCTCTGTTAATAAGCCAGTAGGGGGCATTCCAGCTCAGTTTCTTGTATGCCTCTTACATTTTATGAAGGGTGTGTTGGATTTGTTGGCAAAGTGCACCTTTGTTTAAAAGGTTTTTTTGTAAATATCTGCAGTTCATTCAGATTGGCAAGATTGGTCAGCCTAATGCATTCTGGCATTAAAGGGCTCTAACATCAAAGAGGAAGAGCCTTCATTTTGCCATGCTTACCTTAATTAAGTATGCTGATCAGTACAGAACATGAGTATTGCATTGTCTGTCCTTTAAAACACACTCAATACAGTTGTGCTGAAAACTTACAAATCTCTTCAAGAACAAATGAAGAAGACCCAGATTTGTTCCAGGATCTATCTGAATGTGTGCTTTCTAAAAAGGAGGCTGCTTTTGTTTTTCTAATTACCGTTTAAAGCAGTAATTTTACAGTTAACCTGTTCTGCGTATTTGCTTGAAGGTCTTAAGCTTCAGCTTCAGGCTGGTGAATTATTTGTGATAAGGGAAGTCTGGCCGCTTTTCTCAGAGTATGTTGTAGACATTTTTTGCTTTTGTCTACTCTTGCTTCTTGTCATGATGACTTCGTTCTCCCATTAGTGGTTCAGCTGGAATATCAGTAGTTGGTAAGCGTGCCTCTTAGTTATACCAGTGGAGGCTCTGTTGTAATTTTTAAGTTGAAGTTAATGAATTGTGTTATTCATTGACCTAAATTTCTGTGCACTTTAATTTTCATTAAATCTTGTCATAATTATAGGTCACCTAGCTGCCTTAAATGTAGTTGTTTTAAAATGAAATGGAATTATAAATGATTGGGCTGTGGTGAACTTTTTTGTATGGTAAGCTAGTCAGAAAATAGGCTAGCAAATATTATAAAAAATACTAAGGTAAAAAAGACAAGAAAAATCTTTCTCATCTTCAGAGTATTTCACTGACTTAAGCTTAAATGGGATTTCAGTTAATTTTAAAGTAAGATCTGAAACACTGGATTGAGAGGTTTGGTTTTGAGCATCCATGTTTATACTGTAAAGGTGTTTGTTCTCATTAGGTACAATGAAGCAAATCTTGCATATAATTGCATTAGTGATACGTGACATTAAAGCTTAATTGGCTTATTTTAAATATCTTGCACATCAATTTCTTCTAGATTGTGAAAACTGAAAAGGTCATGAGTGCAGTTTAATATTCCAGGGTGAGAGATTTCAATTTTAGTACAATATGTAGAGAATTAATTAGGAAACATGGCTAAAAGAAAAAGGACGTTGAATGCAAATTAGGCTGTTCATTAGAGTATAGAAGCTGAAGTATCTTGAAGTATCGTGGAAATCCAATTGCAAATTCAGTGAGCACCTTTTTTTAATTATATTTATTTTTTAAAGTAGAAGTTACTGTAATTGTTCTTCAGGGTATAAGCTTAATATAATTGTCACAAGGCACTCTAAAATAAAATGTGCTGCCTTATTCATGGAGTTCTCTTTTAACCATATTTTTGTTTTGCAGGAGATTGATGAAGCCTGCAAGAGGATAAAACGTGAAATTGATGATTTGGGCCCTGAAGTTGGTGACATCAAAATCATTCCATTGTATTCCACTCTTCCTCCACAGCAACAGCAAAGGATTTTTGAACCTCCCCCACCAAAAAAACAAAATGGAGCGATAGGAAGAAAGGTAAATACTGTGCTGTTTTAGTATGCTGTTCAGTGACTAGCTATTCACAGTTGTGTGGGCCATTATTTTAAATATGAGTTTCAGCTGTTTAAAGTGTATTTGGACAGCAACAAGTAGGTGGTTTTCTGATGAAGCCTTAATAATCCAATGTTTTATCACACTAAAATTTTTAGTTAACTTGGAGTTTGTTTCTCAGCACAATTGAAAATTCTGGCTTCTATCCAGGAGGCCAGAATGTTCTAGTAGCAATTTGATTTGACTGGCATTCATTTAAGTTTCTTATGAGAAATGTGATAAGTCATATTAAATACTGAATTTGACAACCACATGATTTACGTGGAGGGATGGGATTTTTTTCCCCCTAAGTAATTATTCTGAGCAATGCTTTTTTTTTTTTTTTTTTTTGAAACAAGATGGTCTATCTCTTCAAGAGACGTTATCAGGCGGGTTTTGTCTGTTTCTCAAGATTTATGAGAAGGTGCAAGTTAAAACAAGTACAACGAAGTTAGAGATTCGTGTTTGTAGTAGTAAGCAAGGAATTTGAGGTTCTGTCATTGGCAAAATGGATTGAGAAACTGAAAAACTTGAAATGGCACTAGTGAATGTTCTTCATAAAATTAATAGTTCAGTTCCTGAATGCTCACATAAACCACATTAGAAACTGTGTAGTTATTTCTCTAAAACAGAACATTTGGATTCAAATGTTAAGAATTTGAAGGTCAAAGCTGAATCATACTACCTGCTATAGGCAGGGTTTGCTCCTTGATTATTTGCTTTTTTTTGTGCAGTACAATGCATGTAGAATACTAGTGACAACTTTCTAGTGTTCTGGAAGAATAAATCACTTAATAAATTTAGTGAAATGATCCTCTCTGTCCTATTGAAGTTGATTGCAGAAAGCATTCCATCTGAAATCATGAAACTAATGCTGCAACAAGATTGTATTAGCAAATGACTTAAATGAATGAAATTGCTTTTCAGTGATGAACGAGTGATAGCTGTATATTTCATTAAATTTTCATTCATGTTTAAAACTGCACTTCAAAATAGGCAGTTTCTGGTTTTCTTGATAAGAGGATAACAGATGCAGTATGTAGCTTTCATTATGTTGAACTGACAAAGCTAGTACCAGTGTCAAAGAGGAAGAACACTCTCAGTGTGGCAACTATTTTACAAGAAAAATTGTCACGCTGGAAAGATACCAACTGTAGGCAAAAGTAGGCACAAAATGCATAAGCAACAGATTCGGATCTATAAATCCATTATGTTTTTGTTTGGTGTTTCTTTGTTTTGATTGGTGGTGGTTGTGTTTGGGGGTTTGTTTGGGTTTTGGTTTTTTTTTTTTTTTTTTTTAAAAAACACTTTTTCTCTTTGCCTGTCTTGGATGAAATGTTCTGGCTTCTGTATTTTGGTTTTTATTTCCATAACAAATCTAGCAATGAGTGAAAGTGTGTCTCTGTGTGTTGTAAATTTGTTTAAATCGGTTAGTCTTAGTGATCAAGATATGTAAAGTAGGACCATGTATGCTGGGCCTCCACTATCTTAGAAAATGTCTGCTTTCACAAAATGTCCTGTGGGAGTTGAACCTAGTTTTTAGAACTGCTGAGGAGAGAGAGCTAGCAGGAGGTCTGAATCTTTTCAAAGGCTCTAATGGTCATAAAACCAAAGTGAAGTGCTTTAAGTATCTGAATAAGTATCTCCTGAGCTTTAACTTTGAAAGAAAAGTAAGGTACTGGAAGTTGTGTGACATCTTGCAGTAGTGGTAATTGTAACAGCTAGTACTGATAGAGCTTGATAACCTTTAGCACTTTTTTTTGTCCTCTTAGATGTGCTAGGCAAGATCAGCTATTACTGCAAGAAATCTTACGATTAAAGATACAAAAATGCTTTTGCTATTAATCAGTGTATTTCATTTATTTAGGAAGATGACTTCCCAATGAGCCTTTCTATTCACCTTTCCTCTCTTACCCCTTCTTTCCAAACTGCTTTCTATTTTCTGTTTCAGGAGTCTTAAGCATTACTAGTTAATACATACCCGATATAGATATATTTTTTATATAGCGATTTTACATATATTATTCAAAGTAACTTGTTTAAATTAATCTCTCAAACTCTTTGGTGTATCAAACTGTTAATATGATATTTAAAACCATTTTTAACGTAACCATTTCAGTAATTGCAAAACTGCAGTTAAAGGTAATTGGGTACAATTTCTTATTTTATGTAGTTTAGTGCTAATTTCATTTGTTTGATTTCCAAGTAACTTTGTACTTTGATTTATGCTTGAAAGATGTGGCATAATTTCATCAAGTATTGCTTAATTTTCTCATGTTTTTACAATCATTAATTATGGTTTTTAAGCAATGTAACATTAACAAATGAGATCTGTACATACAACAGCATCCACTGTGTAAATAACTGTTTTTTTTCCTTCCACCTTTGGGAAGTTCTGTATGATTCAAGTACAAGTTAAGTAAATTCAAATACTGGTTATATTGCTGGACCTTTGTGGACTAAGCATACTAACAGTATCGAGTTACTGGTATTTAAGTGTCTTAATTGGAATTGGTGATTAAAAGCAGGACCAAAACCTTTTGACACTGCTCTGTATTTGAAAGTTCTGGGTATGGATGCTTCTGTAAGTTAGTAGATCCGGAAAAAACTGAGACTTTTTAGATAAAGTACACTCTGTAACAGCAAGCTGAGTGTGGATGGACTAGCCTTTTAACGTGGGAGTGCTAGTTTAATTTGCATATCTAATGATGTGCAAATTTCTTATGAAAATGTGTTGGGCTTTTGTGTCAGCACTTAATTGCGTTGATGTTTGTGGCTTTTATTTCTGACTAATCTGTGCAGGTTACCTGTGAATGAAAGGTGTATGGGGGCAGGGGATTTTTTGTTTGTTTGAGGAGTTCTTAGCACATCGTTTCAGGGTGGAATGCCATAATTCCAAATTAATTTCAAATTTTTTTTACCAAAATATTTCTTTCAACGTGTAGTAGCATTTGGGAAAGCTTAGACCTTAAGTCTACTTAAGAAGAGCCAAGCTGAGAGTAATAAGTAGCTGGCTGGCAAAGTGATCAGCCAGGAGGAAGAGAAATCAGCAGGATTATCAATCTAGTACAGCCACTGGCTTAATTGTAATTCTGAACAAATTGTTAGGGGTCTCTCACGTTCTAATTGCTAAACTGAAAACAATGATGACGGAATGCTCTGAAATTAAGAGGTAAAAGGTAAGTAGTTTTGAAGTGCTGAACAGGTCTTGGGTCTTTTCTGAGCTAGCTGATTAAACTTGCTAATAACATGATTTAATGTGGCTGCTATTGGGACAAGAGCTGATGGTAGCTGTAGACTGTTACAGAGCATCTCTGGACATAAAACTTGAATGATAGTGAATCAAACCTCGGAACTCGGGTATCACCTTTGCTTTAATCTTTTGTGAGACTTAACCTTCAGAAATTTTATAGAAATTTAAGCATGTAACCTTAAAAATATGTCAAGGTGTTTGAATATCTGGTAATTTTAAAAGACAAAGTTGAAATTATGCGTATATTGTTCAGGATTTTAGCTGGAATGTATTCATAACTGCTTCATTGCAAGCAAAGTAAAAGAATCTACTGTGTTGGTACAGTTATATAAGGTTTGATTTAATATTATTTAACCAGTTTGCCCTGTTTCGGCTTTTAGAAAAAGTTAAACAGCTGGAATTAACAGATGATGTTAAAGGGATCTAGTGTAACTTGTCATTTTGTACCAGAGATGGGAGAAAAATTTGAATAGTGGTTTAGTAAGTAAAATATCTGCTCTTCTGTTTCTTTTTCCCAAAACTAACATTTGTTATGTTGTTAATGGAGACACAGGGGAGCAGAAACAGTGGACAAAACCTGCTCTGATTTCAGGAGTAGTTCATCTGGTTGATTACAGATCATCCTGTAAAAGTGTTGGAGCACAGCTCTGGTATTTATTGATGAAGTGAAGGGAAGTGTCCTGAAAATTCTTGGTGCAAAGACAGAATCGGAGCTCTTCATCTTGAAGACAAAGTAGTTACATTTACTAATTTTTTTTTCAACAGGTGGTGGTGTCCACTAATATTGCTGAGACATCATTAACAATAGATGGTGTTGTGTTTGTGATTGATCCTGGCTTTGCAAAACAGAAGGTAAACACTACTTTGTTTTCCCTTTATAGTGGAAAGATACCTGAGCAAACCAGATTCCAGTATCTCTTTCATTTGTAAACGCTGATAGGTCTTTTCCCAGTTGAAATCTTGACCTTGGTTGTTTTGTTTTTAACTTAATGGTAGGCTTGCGCTTAGTCTGCAAACTAGAGCAGTGCAGTGCGGAAGAATTTTGTTTTCAAAAAATTGAAATATGAGGACTTCGAGAGTTAGGCCTTGGAATATGGATTTCCTAGATACTTTAAGATGGGTGATTTTGTACTGTGTGTCTATGCTTGAGAATACTTGCATATGATTTTTTGGTTTTACTTGAGCAAGGAAAAATGGTGCTAGAAGCCGCCTCTTCTTTTAAGTCATGTTAGCATAGAAAACTCCAGTGCTAAAATGAGAAGAGACAAATGGTACCTAGGGTAGTACTCTTTCTTGTCAGTATTTATCCTGTACTGTTGCAGCCCTGAAGATTGTCATTCAGCTTGTATTGTGCTTCTTGAAACATCATGGGATGTTCAGAGGAACTGAAGTAGCTTGCCTACAGTCAACCCAGTAACTAAAGAAGGAATAAAATACAAATCTCTCAACCTTAGTTTAGTTTTTTTCATGAACTATAACATAACTGTCCTTATAACTTGGTTTCTTAGACTTTTTCTTTAATACTTACAAACATTGTCAGCCTTTTAAACTTGCAAAATGAGAGATACATCAGAATGTGAGTACAGTCAATGCATCTTCATGCACAGGTTTCAGTCACCATTTAGGCTGAGTTTTTTCACAAGTAGATCTTACACTGGAAGAATACCACCTTCTTACACTGGAAGAATACCTCCTGTAATAAGAAACAAAGTTTTTGTACATGTTTTATACGTATTCACGTCAGGAGGGTGTTAAAACATGGATCAAAGAACATCTTCAACAGAAGCTACTGACTACTGGGTTTTTTGTTTGTGGTTTTTTTTTTTTTTTAATACATTCTTTTCCATGAGCCCTAATGAGTTGACAAAGCTGCTGTTTATATATGACTGCAATGGAAATTGCACAGTAAATTCCAGCATATATTTTGTACTGTGACAGTCTGCATGTACCCTTGAAATACAGTCTTGCTTTTTCATCGGTCTGATTTTTACAGTTGCGTTCAACCTTCATGTTAGATTTTTCTGACCTCTAGAATGTGATTATTCAACCTTATAACTGTATCAAGACAACTTTTTTTCTTGGAATTATTTGAGCATCAAGAGTGTGTTTAGCACTCTGTAGAACAAATTGGACATGTTTCTTCTGCCATAAAATATCTTATCTAAAAATACACACATTTAAGGAAGACAAGGGAGCCTGGCAGGAGTTGTTAACAAATGAATAAAAAGTAAATGCTGTTCTTTAGGCAGTTGTATTTGAATCTTTGTTGCTGATACAAAGGTTTTTGTAGCCAATTTTTTTTTTCTCCTTTCAGATAGGTACAATTTGTGATTTCCTAGTCAGAAGCTGTATTTGAAAATAAGTTTAAAGCAGGTTTGGGAGGTGTGTGTGTGGGGGTTTTTTTTCTTTTCTTTTTTAGAAAGTTGTCTTATCCATGGGCAGTGTTCATTCTTTTCCTTCTATCCTGCTCTGATTCTACTTTCAAATAGGTATACAATCCTCGAATCAGAGTGGAGTCTCTCTTGGTGACTGCGATTAGTAAAGCTTCCGCTCAGCAGCGAGCTGGCCGTGCTGGTCGTACCAGACCGGGCAAGTGCTTCAGGCTTTATACAGAGAAGGCTTACAAAACTGAAATGCAGGTAAGATTACCTTTTTTAGATTGCTTATATAAGAACATCTGATCAGTACAGGTAGTAGGGTGTCATGCTACAAACAAAATCAGAATTTGAATGCTTGTGTAGTTCAAAGTGTTTGGAAGAACAAGTGTTCTGAATTTTCTTTTTTTCCCTTTACCCCAGGACAACACATACCCTGAAATTTTGAGGTCTAACTTGGGCTCTGTAGTATTGCAGCTCAAGAAGCTTGGTATAGATGATTTGGTGCACTTTGATTTTATGGATCCTCCAGGTATCTATTTCTGTTTTATCTTGTCTACTGTAAGGGTTAATGTTTTGACTTCCGAAATCTTTATTTTGGTAAATATTTGTTATAATAACAACATGGGATAAATTATTTTGGTTTTTTTCACCATTTTTATTGTAATCTGTAAGGAATATCTTTTGTTTATCCTGAAATCTAGTGCTCTGTGTCCTACCAAAGCAAGCTTTGTATGTTTCTGCTGCATAATGGCTTTCAGTGGAACCAAGGAATCTACTGAATGCCTCTTACTTGCAGAGGATAAGACAAAATTATGGGCATTAGAAAATCTATTACTTGATGAAGTTTACTTATCACCTTTATTACATGTTCTAGTTGTGCATCAGTTAACAACTATGTAAATAAAATTGGTTAGTGGTTTTAAAGCAGAATACGTGCTTCTGGCTCAAACTATCAAGTTAATGTGCATCTCCTTTCTACAGTGTTCATATATACTTTAAAAATAACTGGGTTATTTTGCTAATTAAAAACATAGATCAACCACATATAAGTACCTTAAAGTTAGTTGGCTTTTTCACCCTAGAATAAGATGATATTTAAAAGCTTACAAATTTTAAATTAGCTCTACAGAACAATTGCATTATTTGTGCTATGTAGCATGTATGATGGCTTAGCAGGAAGGCTTTTGGATTTCCTTCTGGTTTTCTTTGTGGGTGTAATATACACTCACTATGAGGAATGCAGGATTAAGAGAACATTCTTTCAGGCTCAGATTTGTGGAAGACTATAGATATTTAAAGGTGACATGGCTGAGATTTTAGGACTATCAATCTATTTAATGTGGAACGAGGGAAAATGCATTAGTGCATTGGGGGGGAGTGATATAACTGTGATACTGAATATTTCACAATGCCACCACTGTCTGAATTTTGAAAAGCAGTAGTCTTCAAATATTCAAAGCTTTTGGTCCAGTTAAGAGCTCTTCTAAATAAGTGATTTCCACCATGCCATGTGCCACCCCCACCCCCCCAGTTCATTCATGTCTGGATGTATATAAATGAATTTGGTAACAATTTTGTATTTGGAAGTCAGTTGAAAGGAGAATGAAAAATAAGATGGCTTTATAATAGTCTGTGCTTTGTCATTTTTTGCTTACTTGGAGCAGTTTGATTAATGTGCCTAACTAAGTTTTGTGAGTGTGGTTTTTTTTTTTTTGTTTTTTTTTTTTTTTTTTTTTTTTTTTTCTTTCAGCTCCTGAAACTCTGATGAGAGCCTTAGAGCTTTTGAATTATCTGGCTGCTTTAAATGATGATGGAGACTTGACTGAGTTGGGATCCATGATGGCTGAATTTCCATTGGACCCACAACTGGCTAAAATGGTTATTGCAAGTTGTGACTACAACTGTTCTAATGAGGTCCTATCTATTACTGCTATGTTGTCAGGTAATAGTGGGGAAAGCGATACTAAACAAAATGCAGATCTTCAGTTTGGGGAAAATTTGAGTTTTCCACATCAAAACCATAAACAATATAAATATATTTCTAATAAAATCAGAATTGGTTTTTTTTTTTAGAACTTCATATAGGGGTTTAATCAATCATTACAGGTTTACGTAGAGACCTTGAGCTAATGAGTAATAACGTTAAGAAATTAACATGCATAAAATTGTCAAACGGTTTGCTCCTAACTTCAGTTAAAAGTGTATATACTTGAGTTGATAGAAGGAAAAAAAAAATCAGGCTAGTAGAACAGAATTTTCTTTTTAGACTTGTAGTCAGGACCAGGAATGTCAGCTCAACCACTCTGTTTTTAAGGCAGCAAAATCTATTCTGTATTGTGCATTCTTCTGCACGTTGATTAAATCCCAGTATTTCCAAAGGATTACAGTGTAATTTATATAAAACCATAAGCTTGTACATGAAATGATGATACATTTTTCAGTCATTAAGTGGCAAAGCTGAAGAACAGTCATTACTTATAAAGGGAAGAAAGAAACTTCAGGGGAGGATGTATATTTATAAGAATTAATTTGTGTGCACAGCTGCACTTTGCTGCTGTGTTATGTGAATAGCGCTGCGTCAGAGCAGAGCTGCTTGTCGAGAGAGCTTGATGAGAAATGTTATCAAGCAAGCCTTGTATTTCACTTCCCAGTTATGTAGAACTGACTTTGTTTTATAGTTAGTCATCAGAGGACAAGCAGCAAGATTTAGTCTATTATGAAAATGGGGACGTTTTTACTCATGATTACTCTTTTGGGTGTGCTGTTTTACCAGGCTCTTCACAATGCAGCTTACTGGTTACATGCTTAACATGGTTGCATAGAGGAGAAAAAAAAAAAAAATGTTTTGGCTAAATGTAAAATCTGTTGCTTCAGTTTAGTCTTACAATATATTTATGTGAAAGTTTTTAAGAACAAGCTAAAATGTTTGTTGCAGAGTTATGATTGTTCAGACTCAGAGCAGATGGGCAGGGCAGAATCGTAATTATTTTTTTTAATTAAATGGTAGGCTTAATTGCGGAGGTGGTGGTAGGTTGGTGCCTGTCTGTCTTTTCCCTCTCCCCCTCTCCCCCCAATCTCTACTACAGAACAGTAAGTCTGGTATTTTTGTCTGTGATCTTCAACTGATTTCTCTTACGCCTTTTTCTATTTACCTTTTCCCAAGCCATGATACTTGTTTTGTTTTAAGGCACAATTAATGTAATGATAAATAAGTTGGGGTTTTTTTAAAAAAAAAAAAAAAAAAATATTGGAGCTGGTTGATGTGTGGGTTGTAACTAAAATTCCTCTCTTAAAAAACCCCATAGTCCTAGTATTTGTGAGGACTATTTCCCAAAGTAAACACTTTCTTAAGCCAGCAGCATAACTGTATGTTGTGGTGCCTTTAGCCCACATAAAGATTGTCAGGCTCTGGATAGCAATCCATGTATTAATAGTTTGGACTGAACAGAAAACAGCAGAAAATAGTGTTGAATAGGTGAGCAGGTTCAATGATTGTACTTCATTTTATAAGAGCTGTGGTGTCTTGCTGTGGAGTAGAAAGTGCTACTAATTATTCAAAACAGTGAGTCAAGCCAGTGATGATAAAATTTGGAATTTGCTTCTATTCTAAGTTTGAAATGAAAATACACATTATCTCTGTTTTCAAATGCAGGACCCAAAATACAGGGTGTTTATTTTGCACCTGCATTTCCATTTTCTTTAATGCATTGGTCTTCCTGATTTGTTACCATGTGATTCGCTGTTGCAGTGTGTTATTTTTTTTTTTTCTCAAGTTCCATCCAGTATTCAACTCAACCTATTTTTAAAATGTAGTGTTTTGGGGCTTTTATGGGAATTTAAGAATAAAATAAAGTAAAACCATGTAGCACCCCACAAAAAGGCCCTCACCTGCTAGGGACAGATAAGATGCAAAGAGGTGTTCTCGTGAGATTGGTGGGCTTCAGTTATGAGAAGGCTAATGCAGTCCCAAGCAGCTTGAAAAGGATAAAGAATTTGTAGCACCTTACTTTAATTTTATTGATATTTAACCTCTTAAAAATTACATACACTTAAAACCAGAGTCTTTTTTTCTTCTCCTGTAGATCGCTATGAAGTGAAGATGTCTTTCAACATTTTGTGAATTAGTATCAATATTACAAACCTTTAAGAATGTTGACAGACTATGAATTAAGTTGGCTGCAATGCTATTTGTGGTCTTTGGTAGTCTGTATTTGGAAAGGGAATGTTAAAACATGATTTTTGGATTCAAGTCAGACTGAGTTGGATTTATGTAAGAGAATACAAGGATAAAGAAAGCGCTCATTACATTGTGATTTTTTATTTTTTTTTTCAAGTAGTGCCAAAGGACGGTTTAACCTTCCACCACTACCGCTACCATCACAACCTTAGACTTATTAATACCTTCATTCACATGTGTCTGTATACCAGTGCTGATAACAATACCATCTGGGGAAGAGGACTTGACTTTGCTAGTGCGTTCTGTCTAGTAGTAGACTTGTGATAAAACGTGTGTTTGTTTAGACTGTGCTAGTGCAGTACAGTTTCAGAACTACCTTCTTCACTCTGTCCATAGAGCCTTTCCAAGAAAGCAAATTTGCAATTAAAGTGTTTTACATGGGGTACTAGCTCCTGGTAGAGCTATCAGCACTGGGTCTTGAACTAAGATCTGCTTAGCCTTCCAGTATACATAGACAATCTTGATGGCCTTCAGACCAGATATTTTGATGCCTACATATAGTTCTATTAAAATAATCAGGTACTCTGTAGCTTTGAAACCCTCTTGTCTTACAGATGTGGTTAGGTGTTGATGTACCAAATCAAGGTAGTAAACAGTCCAAGATGCAGTTGGAGGCCATCCTGCCCTGCCCTATGCTCTGTGAACTGACCTAGCTAGGCCTTGTTCCTCTATCTGTGAATGCGTGACTCATCGATATGGGCGTTTGTGTTGGGCCCATACCAACCTTGTTTAGTCCCACAGTGTTTTGTTCGCCCCACGGAAGCAAAGAAAGCAGCAGATGAAGCCAAGATGAGGTTTGCCCACATAGATGGAGATCATTTGACGTTGCTGAATGTCTACCATGCTTTCAAACAAAGTAAGTGTGTACCTGTTTTAGCAAAGTTATTTGTAATGCTTTGTGCTGCCAGCTTTCGTTCCTGGGTTCCAAGGACTGTTGAAAGGCTTGGGCTTGTTTTTTTTGACCCATCCTGTTGTAATCTTAGGTCTTCTGAGTATGTAAAAGAGCTATTTAAGTGCTGTTTCCTTTGGGGGGGAAACCAAATCAAAAAAAACTAGCAGAGAGATCATGTAATAAACTGATGAGTATGGAGACAAGCCAAGCTTTTAAATCAATGCTGGGTAACCTTGGACAGAAGGAAGTGAGCATTCCTGTAATTAAGAAATATTGGAAGTTTGTTATCTGACATTAATTATAGAAAAAATCTGCATAATTGCTTAGTAATTTTTCAGTGAGAGCAGTGCAGAAAATACTCTAAATTGGAGAGGGATGTGTTCTAGAACCGAAACCTTTTTAATCCCAACTGTTTAATATAGTTAGGAATTCTGTAATAAGACCTTGGGAAGGATTGAGAGGTAAAGGGGTGATGTGTCAAAAAGTAGTAACTTAGAGCCATATGATAAATTTATTTCATTTACCTCATTTCTGTGTATGGATTTTAGGGAAAATGTATGGGCCTCCTCAGCATAGCTGAAGTGTATTTTAGCAGCTTGAAAAAGATGGGAAAGAACAGGTGAAGCTAGGAGTTCTCTTGAAAAATGACTACATAAGTGGCACAGTTTTTTAACAGTGACTTATCCTGGTGGTAAGTAAAAAGATTACTCTTCGCTGCCAACCAGGTTAAATTAGATGCTCCAGTTGCATTTTCCTGTAAGCAAACAGAAAAGCAACAGTCACTTACCCTGAATAACCCCATAACTCACTGCCCTTTTCTGCTGCAGCTTTGAGCTAGAAATTTTGCATGGGAACATTCTAGCACTGTATCATGTGGCAATCCAAAATAAGGGTATCTTCAGAGTAAAAGTCCAACAGAAGTATTCAGAACTGTTTAAAACAATAGCTGGGAAACTTCTACTGAATACTTGTGAATTGGAGGCGTCTGTGGCTTTGTTTTTTCTATTTGATTTTTAGTTAACAGGATCCAGTGTGTCTTGTAGACATTTTGTGCATGTGTGTGTGTTTCTGGAAGCCACTGCTTTCATGCTTAGGTTACTGAGGGATGGAATTATTTGGGGGATAATCTTTTGTTCAGTTTCACTGTGAAATTCAGTAGGATTTCTGGTATTTAGGATCAGAAGACAAAATGCTGCTACTGTTTGTATCTAGAACAATATAAAACAGTTATGGGTCATCTAAAATGCACGGCTGAAATGGCACAGAAAGTAACATGCTGTGGTACTTCAATTATGATTCTACTGTACGGTGTGCAAGAGCTTCAGCATTCATACTGCATTTTAAAGATATTCTGTAAGATAAAGCGCAGCAACACCTTACACTTTCCTGAAATTATGTAACCTTCCTTCTTTGCAATGCAAATTAAGAACAGTCTCTCTGTATACAAGAGGTGCTTTAAGTTTTAAATTTTGTTAAGGCTGGTTTGGTTGGATTATTAAACTGATTTAAGATTAAAAGAGAATCACTTGAAAAGTAACAGAAATGATAAGGAGAACCGGGTTTCTTGATGTTAAACATTCAGGGTTTTATCCTGGCACAATGGCTTAGGCTTGCTGTCTTAACGGATCTCTTGTTTGAGCTATCAGCAGTAGAAACAGTAACTTAAGAGTACAGAGTTCTGTTACTGGTGCTGTATTTTAGCAGTCACCTACGTTTACTTAAACTGCTGTGAGGTGCATCACACTTAGTATTAGATTAGTCTGTATAGCTCTTAACTGTTACTTAAAGGCTTAATTTAAGGAGGGTTTGGTTTGTCAAATACAATATAATTATGTACAATCTTCTTGTGTGTTCATTGCACGCTACAGTTAAAGATTGTGCAGTGTTCCTTATGTTCAGTTACGTTTTACATTGCAGGTTTGGAAGGTGATTTTTCTAGTTGCAGGGTGTGATTTTTGAAATGCGTGAAATTTATCGGTGTGGTATTTCAGCAAAACATTAGTGATTGTGTGTATATTATGTTGGTGAGGGGGGAAAAAAAGCTAATTTTCTTTTTTCCTGACCACATGCTTCCTGGATAGAAAAAAATTTGGGCAAGTTATGTAATGCAGGAAATCAACTGAATAAACTGAGAGCTGTTGTCACTTATAAAAGTTTACGGGTATTTTTTTTCTGGTTCATCTGACCGATCAATCAGTTAGTTGCTGTTTTATTTACTTGTTCTAATTGGATGAAACACTCACTTTTGATTCATGTTTTTTAATGTTGCAGATCATGAGTCGGTTCAGTGGTGTTATGACAACTTCATTAACTACAGGTCCCTGATGTCTGCAGACAATGTACGCCAACAGCTGTCACGAATCATGGATAGATTTAATTTGCCCCGTAGAAGCACAGACTTTACCAGCCGAGACTATTACATCAACATAAGAAAGGCATTAGTTACTGGGTATTTCATGCAGGTAAGTGTGCATTCTTGTAGGAAACATAGTTCAGTGTTTACATGGCTTTTAATGTTAGTGTGGTTATTATAATTTATCAAAACTTTATGAATGTTACTTAAATTATTTATGGCTAACTGTATCACCACTTAGTGTTTGTCAGGTTGCTTGGTTATTACTTGAGCAGTACTTTCTTTAGTCATATCACATATGGAAGAGAAGATGTAGGCAATCTTAGTAGTATCAAAATACTGTTTCTGGCATGACCAGTCACGAATTGACCACTAACTTCTGAAAAGCTGAGGAAGTAACTTCATAAAACATTTCAAAGTAACTGCAGAATATGTAGTTTTAAAATTATTTGTAATCTGCTACAAACAGGGGAAGTATAATTGTATATAAATATTAATTGTATGGAATCCTTATAGAAGGAAAGTATTTTCTCTTGCATACTTTTCCATATTTATATTTCACTTTTAAATAACATGAGTCACAAGTACCAGATTACAGAACAGGTCTGTAATCTCAAGAGATGTATGCTGTTCGTAACTCATTTGCCTGTTGAACCAGGATGGTACGGAAGCCAGTCTCTGCTGCTGCCTCCTGGATGCCTTGCATTTCATATTAAGCATGCCTCCAAGCTAGAATGCAGGCTTCGCTCTTTTTTTTTTTTTTTTTTTTTTTTTGGCATAGTCCCTTTGTGCTGTGTTTTTTCTCTTCAGCATTCTTCCCTGGGGCTAGAAATGTCCCTTTGCAGGCTCTTGCAGACCCAGAGGTACAGAACCTTTAATGGGAGTGAGTCTTCATCCTCATTGACTCTGGATTGTTGTGATGATGTTTTTTCCAGCAAACACGCATTCTGATGTAGTCTAATATTTCACATCTGGAGAACACAACATTGTTATCCTTAAGATGCTGACCTGTGCCTGTGGCACTTCCTAATTTTTCACTTGAGCTGTGCTCTAGCGGTATTTGAGCATAAAAGCTTACTCGTTGAAAAGGGAAGCACAGGTTAGTGCTGTGCAGCTTAGAATGGCAGGCACCTTGACAGGCACACACCACGTCTTGACTGGGGCACAGACTTGGGTACCACCATGTGTGTTTAACACCCCCCAAGGAAACGGGGCCTTCCCTAGGGCTAAGCCAGGCAGCCAGTCTGGAGCAGAAACATGTTTCTAGGTTTTTGGAATACAGGAATATCGGTGTCAGCGACTGCATTTCACTGTAATGCAAATGGGATATTAAGGCTGCTGGTTGCTTTTAGATATTAAAATGGTTCTAAAGACTGGTTTGCTGTAAGCTTTCAGACAAGCAGGCTGGTCACAGTGTTCAGTCCTTGCTTTTGGGACGTGTTTTCTTCATCTTTTCGTGGGGGACACTTTAGTACACACTGCTACCTACACCTTTAATTCTGTAAATGTCTTTGTTGGGCCCCAGCAGGTTGAGGCAGGTCCAATTGCCACAGTTGCAGTTCTGTTTGGCAGAATACCCTATGGCTTCCGTTATTTGCTTGGACATAAAAGGAGGCCACGTCCCTGGAGGTTTTACGTTTGTTTTGCGTTACTCAGAGTGAAACTCTTCCTGTAATAGATGTTTTCCTGCCATGGATGTGGAACTGCAGAGTGAAACTCTTCCTGTAATAGATGTTTTCCTGTGCAGTTCCACATCCATGGCAGTTGGTGGAGGTAGCTTTTTGGTCCCTAAAGCTCAGGAGTTAAAGGTCTGACATATTTCTGCTGTGAATAGAGTAATAGACTCATATAGATGAAAATGAAAGCCTTTCCCGAAGTCTTCTCAGGCTTCCATGGTCAATAGGTTGTTTGCCACCCCCCCTTACTCAAATTGGTTAATTGAATTTTTGGGCTGAATCAAGAGATAGCTATGGCAGACCTGTTGAAAGCTTGGAGTAGAAGCCATTTCAACAGTTTCTCTTCTTTGATGTGTGAGTCTATTGTACTTTGAGTTTCTATGACTCTTCAACCTCCATGATAGTGTGATACCTGTTTGACCTTGACTCTGAGTCTTCTCTGATTCCATGTTGCGTTGAGTAACCTTCAGTAGAAAACTTATTAAATACTTAGAAAAACTTTTAAATACTCAAAAGCGATGTTATTTGCCAGCAGCTGAAGTACTTAAAAATGCATGTTGTACCCTCTCTAAGCAGATGTTCAGGCTCTGGCATGTGGGGGCTCTTGTTCAGGAAACCAGAGTAACGAAATGCATACATCAGTCTTTGTCCTCTTAGTGTGGAATACGCGTGGAATTCCAAGTCTGAGCACTTGCAGAGTATGCGCACATACAGTAGATAGTCTCTGCATGTGAAGTATTAAGTTCTGTGGGCAACACATAGCAGAAGTTGAAAGTTTAAAAATACAGTATGAAGTAGAAAAAACAGTAGCAGCCATTCTTCTGAAATAGTTCTCAGTGACTGCATTGTTTTATGCTTTGGTAACTGCCTACTGTCCTAAAAACAACCATAAAATTTTACTGTAGAAATTTCTGTACTAATCAAGACCTGTAGTTGATGTCAGTCAGTGCAGGCCTGTAGTGGCTATTGAAATACTAAGTACTGTCAGTTTGCCTGCCTGCAGTTGTGTGTCAGTGACCGATAACTGGGGAATTTCTGCTGGTGATGAATCCTTTTTTTTCCCCCGTCACATTTAAATACAAAATTGAATTCCAGTAAATCTGCCATAGACAAGAAAAGGGAATGGTAAGAGTTTAAAACTGCCAACAATTCTGCGTGTAGAAAAACTTCTTGAAGGATAGATACTGACAGGAAGTTAAGTGTCTTGTAACGTTTTTGTGCTGTCTCCGGTTTCTTCTAGTTTTTATAATGGAAAACTTTTACTGGCTGTTTTTCAGTAACTATTTTCATATCACACATCAGAATATGCAAAGTATATATAAAACAGCAAGTGTGATGCTTGCAAAATCAATAAGAAACTGCTCATTCAAAATAAAATGTTAGGGAAATCCTGCTTTCTCAGTACCTTAGTGCTGGACACATCCTGTCTTACGGGAAAGGGATTGGAAAAGTGTACAACTTCACACGATCTTAATTTAGCAACAAAACTCAAGAACTAGGTATAGATGACTGTTTACTCAACAGACGTAGAAAAACCAAGCTTGTAATCTTTAAAGTGTTATAGACATGTTGCTGAACTAACTGTGTGGTAAAGACTAAGCAAAAAAAAAAAAATTATACTACTGGAAGTAAGCTACGGAAACTGTTAAAATGGAATTGGAAAAGGCAAGCAAATGCCAAAGTACCTTAAAGATGGGTCATCTTCCTCTTAGCAAATTTTTTTTTTCGAGACTGATATATCAGTTGTCTGAAAGAACTTGGGTTTTTATCATTGTATTTCCAATCTAGTAGTGAAGGCAGAACGAGAATTGATAGCTGAAAATTGAAATCAGAATTTAAAGATGGAACAAAGTGCTGTAGTATGTGGTAGAGCCGCCACTGTCCTGTGGTGTCTTCAGATGAAGCTTGGAACTTTTTTTGGAAGACGTGGCTTAGTCAAACACAGGATGTACCGGGGTCACTACAGAGGGTGAAAGTGAATGACCTGTGCTGTACAGGAAGTTAGATGTCGGATGACTGGACTGCTAATTAGAATCTCATTCTTGCTGCTACTCAGTCTTTGGTGCTATTTTGTGTGTAGAATGATGTATATTTTGAAGTCTTTACATAATCGGGCTCCTACAATAATAGCATGGTAATAAAACAGACCTATGACACACAGGTGGTCACAAGTGCAGTTAATGATACTCATTTTGCTTTTTGAGAACGCAGAACAGCAGTTTAAAACTTTTTAATGGCCTCAGAAACACTGCAGAAATCCAAGCAAGTGATGTTGATCCTTTGGTGTATCCTAGCATTCTTTTTGCAAAAAGATGGACAAGAAACAATCATTTCTCTAAACTAACTGTCAAGACTAGCCTGCCAAAGTCTGCAGCCTTAAATCTAAGCAAAGGTTGGATCTTGTGATACTATTCCTGCTTTTGCCGTTTGGATTTATAGTGTTTGACATGTTTGACTGAAGACCCCTGGTTGGGCCCTCGAGGTTCAATGATGTGATAGATAATAAATAAGCCACTAGCACACTTAAAATTTCAGAGGTGGGTGTGTCATTCTTAACAAAATTGTGACATCTTTGAAACCTCTGTTATGAGAACTTGAACTAAAACCTCTTCCTATGGTGGCGTGGCCATGGTGGCCACTGTTTCCATGTGGGTTTGTCACATTGATAAAAGCATTATGTTTCTCTCTAAAGGAGATGGGCTTTCTCAGCCTGCAGAGTAACCTCTTGCAGGGAAGCCTGGGCTGACTTTGGCCCCTCCATTTACAGCCCTGCTCTTTGTTCAGGTAGCCTAATTCACAAATGGTTTGTACTAACACATGACAAATTCCTTGATGGTCCCAGGGTTTTCAAGTGCGTTCCCTAGTATCTTGCTTACTACCTCTACTCATGGAAAAACAAACCTGTTGCATAGTCACGCTTTGTATGGTTCTGGGGTTTCTGTGCAGGCTCACGCTTTTTATACTCTGAAAAATATCGCAGAATCCCAGAATGGTTGAGGCTGGAAGGGACCTCTGGAGGGCATCTGGCCCAACCACCACTATGTTGCATTTTGCTGGTACTGGAACTGGTTGCGTGCCAGGGGTTGAGAGGAGCACAAGTGTGTGTGCTGCCTCCCGTGTGTCCTTGTTCGCTCCCTTACGTCAACCTTGGTGCTTGCCTGAGCCCGTTCTAAATTCTTTTAGCACCGTGATCTGGCCAGCCGCTTATGCCTTGGAGAAGCAGCAGAACTGGCGCTCTGTCGGCTACGCTGGAACAGCTCAGGCTAGGAGGGAGCAGGAAAATGTAGTAACTGTGACAGATCGTCCTCGCTTGCTGTGGAGCCAGAGCCTCACCCTGCATATTTCTTTGTGAACCTGAAACCTGCGTGCTAGCAAGCAATATGTAATAGAAACATCTACATAGGATAAACACTGTAGCTCAGTGTTAGCTCTGGACCAAAATAAGTCACAATAGTACGTAACCACATAAAGGTGACTTATCCCCAATACCAATGTCCTAAGGAAACATCTTTTTCTTAACTGGGGTTATTCCAGTCCTTGTCCTTCCCTGAAAAGGAAGAGCTAGCTGTACTTTTCTGTAGCATTTCCTTTTCTTTGAGTATGCTTAATGAGTTATTTCAGAATCTTTTTACTTAGTTCAGAATTATACAAAGTAAACAAGAAATACAACTCTTGGCTGTCGTTATAAATGACATGCAAAAAGAAATCGTATGTATCTGAGAAAGTTAGATGATAAGACTTTACTATTTTAATACATCTGAGTGAGACTGAGGTGCTCAAGGCAAATTGCATTGATTTAAATTTAACAGCACACTGTTTTCTAGAATGAAACCTAAATAAATAAACTATTCTGTCCTTTTATAGGAAGAACAGAAACAGATACCACACAAATATTTTTGTACGCTGCTTTACTTCTATCTGAAAAATGAAATTGATGTAAAAAAAACCCCAAACTAACTTCCTTTAAAAATAAAAAAGCATAATCCCACAGCAACGCGTGTGCTGTCATTGTGCTAGGTCTGTGACAGATGAGTTTCTCGTCTAGCCTGGTTTGCAGCTATACTGCTATTTAATTTTGCAAGCGTTGGATTGAGTTGGATGAAATTAAGCCTAAATTGTTACAGACAGTGCACTGTTAATCTCCATTTAAAGGAACCTCTGTTGGCTCCCCAGACTTGGAGTAAAGTAGCAGTGTAATCTCTAAAATCTTGGCTGAAAAGATTTGCAGACTTTGTTCCACTCCTAAAACATGTTCTGGATATTAATGTCATAAAATATAAGAGAAGCACATTCTACTCAAAACAAGTAATGTGTTCCGAAGGAGATACTCTTGACTTAAAATTTGAGGTAGCTATTACGGTAGAAATCCTGGCATTTTAATCCAATAGATGGAATTTACCTTTGACTAGGCAAAAAAAAAAAAACCAAACCAGAAAAAGGTGAGGTACATGTAGGAATTGAGAACACAAGGAAGTACAGGGTCTGTGTTAGAGTAATGGTGATCTGATTAAACGTGTCGTTCAGGCATCCTGCAGCTGTTGTCCATCCTGCTCAGTCTTACAGCATTTTTGTGTGTGTATAGGTGTACGTAATGAAACAAGCACTGAGGTCATCTTGAATTGCCAGTATCATTAAGGCTGATTTTAGTTACCTGTTCTGTGAGATTAACTGTTCTTACAGAGGATATCCTTCTAGGGATAACTGTCTGCTTTCCCAAATCGTAATGAGCTAGGTGTCAGCGCCTCTCAGCAAGGTAGCGTTGTTCCCTTTCATAGAGCAAGAAGCTTGGTCAGAGAGAGGTTAATTGATTTTTCACCAAGGTCACAGCAGAAGCGTGTTGCTGAACCTACATTTTCCAGCTCTGACGCTCAGGCTGTAACAAGGCTGTTCTTACTGCTGACACACTAAACTTCCCATTCTTACTGGACTGATGTATTTACTCAGGCCCACTGTGTGAGAGGATTTGCAGAATAATACGTGCATCAGTAAAATTACTATGAAACGCTGCACTAATAAAAACTTGAAAGGGTAACATTGCAGCTTACTGGTCCCGCAGCAGCTACTGCGGCGATTTTGCGTAATGTTACGAACCCGTACGATGCTCCCTTCGGGTACTTTGTTTGCATTGCTCTGTTCTAATCGTGAGTCTCTTCTTTGGGTGGTAACTGGTTTTGTGTGTTGCTTGAATTGTGTGTTACAATACACCCTTACCGTGGCAGTTAGCAAAAACATCTGGCGTCTCGACTGTGTCCATAAAAAAACCTGAATAGTCAAAGTGGTCAAGCAGCGTGCAGGATTTAGGTGAGGGTTGGAAGTGAGGATAGCGTGCCTTGTATGGAATGCTTAACAGCTTGAAATCGCTTCGTTTAAAAATTGCCTGTGGTAACAAAAGAATGTCTTTTTACTTAGGTGGCACATTTGGAACGAACAGGGCATTACTTAACAGTAAAAGATAACCAGGTGGTGCAGTTGCATCCTTCCACTGTTCTTGATCACAAACCAGAATGGGTGCTCTATAATGAGTTTGTCCTCACCACAAAGAATTACATCCGGACATGTACAGACATCAAGCCAGAATGGTAAGCCAAAAGTCTTAAACCAGCTGTGACCTACTCTAAAGCTGCTCTTTTTAGTTTTCTTCAATAACTGAGGTAATTCCTTTCGCTTTTCCCACAGCTAATATTGTTAAAATGGTTTGGGGAACAGCAATGGCGTGGACTTGAGGTCTTGTAGATGACTGAAAGTTTTATTTGTGGATACTTGTTCCTGTTTGTGGGAGTCGTGTGTAAAACTGGGATGCCAGGCTCTGTATGCAGCGTGCAGAGAGGTGCTTGCCTTAAAACCAGTTACTTCAGCAGGCCTGGTGGGAAGGAGCTGCCTGGGGAGGTGCCCTAGCACCCACTTGTGTACCTGAGTTAAGAGACACCGGTAGGTGCCCCTGCTCTCGAGGTCTAGGGCCTCTCTTGGCAGTAGGTGTCTGTATTTTTTTTCTGGAAGGATCTGAACAGGATTTGGTGCTTTCTGAAAACACGAAGGAAAGAGGTGGTGATGCTGGTACAACCTGCCTTGCCATAATGTGCGCTGGTCAGTAGAGAGCCTGTTGGGGACCCTCTGCGGAGAAGCAGAGATCTGCATCGTTTCGCCCATCTTTAAGATTGTACTTAAACTGCCGGGCTGTAAGCTCTGGGGGCATGGGAGGCTCTTCAGCTGTTGCTGAAATTGTGTAGTTGTGCAGAAAGAGTTTAAAGATTTGTATGCCAGAAGACACAGAATATATATATAGTCTGTAGTATTTTAACGGAAAAGAAGTGTTTGAATCCTGCCTCAGAAATCTTAGTCTGAAGGAGCGCTGTCTAGCCCAAAGCAGCATCCTATGGCCTCGGTTGCATTTTTAAGCTTAAAAGAACTAAAGCTGAACTCTACCGTTGCACAAGCTGCTCCGCAGGTGGACTTCTGTAGCTTGCGGACTCTGACGTTAGGCAGCAGGCCTGCCTGGGCGGGCTACCCTGGCACCTTGGGAAGCAGCAGCGGGGTCTGTAGGGGTTAGGGGGCTGATGGCAGGAGCATCTCGCTGGCTCCGCTGAGGCCTCTCTTGCGGTGGACTTGGGCTCTTGCACAGGATGTCGACGAGGTGTAAATGCGCATGCCTGTGTCTAAACGTTCATTAACCTTCGATTCGCAGAATGAGCCGAGAGCAATGGATGGTCCTTGCTTCCCTCGGTTGTAGAATTTCTGTAGGATGCATCTTGAAGTTTATTAGTAACAAACTTTTCCTTTTTTGACAGGCTGGTGAAAATTGCCCCTCAATATTATGACATGAGCAATTTTCCACAGTGCGAAGCAAAGAGACAGTTGGATCGCATCATTGCCAAACTTCAGTCCAAGGAATACTCGCAGTACTGAATTTATGCTTTGAACTGAAGTTACTCAGAGGACAGCTTTAAGAGATGAAAGGATTCAGAGTTCAAGTTGTGCTCTTCACTTTGGTTCAATAATGGCCTTTATTTGAAAGCTTTTTAATTTTTCTTTACAGTAAATATTCCATTCTGATTTCATAAATTAAACATTTATGCCTCCCTTTTGTGTTGACACTGTAGCTCATACTGGAAAAGCTGATCAATGTTTTGCAGTTTATTGAAAGTAGTTCTATATATAACAATGTTATAAGCATTTCTTTAGAAATGGTTGAAAATGCTTCTAAAAATGTGATTATCGACCATGGTATGCATGATCGTTGTAATTGTTGACATTCCTTTTAGAAGTTGTGAAATGTTACAACTTGTGCTTATGTAGACACAATCTTCAGCCTCAGTACAAAGGTACTGACTTCAATAAAGTCTATTTATACTAATTTTTTGCCACAGTATGTCAGTATTTCTATTGTTTTGATCAAAACTTGAGAAGCCATTTAGTCTCCCACTAAACTGCTGTTCTATCAACATGGCAGTGGTTTAATATTTTAATACTAAAAGTGTGGGTGCTTAAGCCAGCGCAGTTCTGGTGACATGGATGCGATACGTACAGTGTTGATCCCTTGCAAACTTGTTTGAACTGTGTAGGAAATGGTTTTAACAGTGAGATGCATGTGTGCTTCAAGCATACCCCTGGGTGTTTCTTGGACAGAACTGTGGTAACGCGTCCTGTGAAGGGACGTCTCCGCGGCTGGTCAGAAATTACCCTGCTGGGCGGTGTTCAGGTGCAGCTTAAGATCGACACACATACTCCTGATGTAGGTCAGGTTACGTTGCACCATTGTAATGTTGTCGTGCTTTTTAGTGAAATACGCCTAGATGGCATTTTCAGTTTGGGAAAGCTAATCCCACATGGAATTTATACCAAGACTTGATCGGGGCGCTTGGAGTGCCTCTCCTGCGAGGGACAGGCTGGGAGAGCTGGGGTTGTTGAGAAGAGAAGGCTCCGGGGAGATCTGATTGCGGCCTTTCAGTACATAAAGGGGGCTTACAAGAAAGATGGAGAGAGACTTTTTACCGAGGCCTGTAGTGACAGGACAAGGGGCAACAGTTTTAAACTGGAAGAGGGTAGATTTAGGTTGGACTTCAGGAAGAAATTTTTTTTATGGTAAGGGTGCTGAGGCACTGCAGTGCGTTGCCCTGAGAAGCTGTGGATGCCCCATGCCTGGAAGTGTTCAAGGCCAGGGTGGATGGGGCTTGGAGCAACCTGGCCTAGCGGAAGGTGTCCTTGCCCACGGCAGGGGGGTTGGAACTGGATGGTCTTGAAAGGTCCCTTCCAACCCAAACCATTCCATGACTATGATTTAACATGTTTGGTCAGATTTCAGTTTTTCCTCTCCCTGGAGCACACTGAGATTTGGCTCTTCTGGCAAAGAGGAGCTGGAGCAGCTCCTGTTGAAATGGGTTCCCCTGGAGTGGGGGCTGTGTGCTGTGGTGCTGTAAGGCTGAGCCGGGAACAGGTTATGTTGGGGAGCGGGCAGCTACCCTCAGCTGTAAGGCCAGTCCCAAGCACTGATGTTGGGGGGAACCTATTTAAGTCATAGCGGTTTGGCTGCAAAATTACTTGGAAGAGAATTCTCTTCTAATTCCAACCTTTTTTCTAAAATGCCGTTTATATGAGGGCGAGTGGAGAAGTTCTGAAGACTTGTTGTTAGCAATGAAAACAGGATCACAAAAGAAAACGTGCCTGAAGTTGAAAATTTGAGTGGATTTATAATGCGCAGTGGGACTTGTGAGTCTGCCCCAAGTTTGGTAAGCGCATGAGGGCCTTGGGGATCTCCCCTGCTGCAGGCGTTGCGGGATGGGTCCCAACTTGCCTGCCCTAGGAAATTTTCAGTAGGAAGGAGGGAGATTGACTGTTCACAAAATATTGATCCCAAATTAAGTTTTCTGACTGCAGTTATGAGTTTTTATTTAAAACATGGGGACTAGGCATTTCAACAGCTTGGTTTCAGACTCATGTGCTGACCGTACAAACGCTTGTTGTCCAAGCCCCTGCTCTAGGATAACCTGGGCTCCGTGGCAGCTTGCTCCTCGCCCTTTTGGGGGCGGGGGAGCGCCCTTGTGCAGTGGTGAAAAAAGGCTGCTCCCCAGGTAAGAATTTCTCCTGTATTCGGGCGCGGCCTTCAGCTGAGCGGTGCAGAGCCACCTTCTGTGCAGCTTGGCCCTCGGCACGGCGAGGTCCGCGGATGCAGCCAGCTCTCGGCGTGAAATCCCCGGAGGCCCCCGGAGCCAGCTGGCGCGAACCCCGGCAGCCTTGGGGCTTGCGAATGGGGGAGCAGGTGGCTGCGGCCGTGAGCGGGACTTGACACGGGAGAGGCTGCTGCCTGGCTTGCTTTCTCTTATTTTTTTTCCCCTTTTTTTAATTGCTGTACCCACACGCTCAGCTTGGGCCTTGACAGCCAGCCTGGGGTCTTTCACTCTCCTCTGTCCGTGCTACCAGGAATGCAAGTGCCGCGGGAATGTCCTCCACAGCTGCGCAGCTCTGCCACCTTCCAATTAAGCCAGCGACACCTGTGCAAGCCACCGAAAGGCACTGGGGGGCACCGGTGTCACCGGCTTAATTGGAAGGCTGTCGGGTGTCCCAGCTGTCACCGGGGACGGAGCAGGCCCGGTGCCCTCTCCCCTCCTGGCAGGGGGAGCGGGAGCTGTGGGAAGCCGCTTGGCCCCGGGGATCCCACTGGGATGCGGGCTGGCGCTTCCAGGAGGTCCTGAAGCATCTTGGGAAGCCGGCAGCTCTGATACTTGCATGACATTTGCATGTGTCATCGCCATTCCCTGGAAAAGGCTTCTCTTGCTGAAGAAGCGTCGGGCAAAGCGCTCGCAGTGCTGCGGCCCAGGACTAGAGCGTTTCCCACGCCGGGCTGCGTGCGCTGCGCGTGCTGGCGTTCCCCGGGGATGGGGTCGCGGAGCAGGGCCCTAGGGCTGGAGCCGGGAAGCTCCGTGTCTTTGCGTAGGCATGGCACAATCACCGCTCTCCCGCACCGCTACAGCGTTCTAACAAGGGGAGTATTCAAGGGTTTGGGGCAGTAACATACGGACTCACTTAAATCACTGCAGACACCTTAGAGCTACTGCAAATTTCACTTTTTTTTTTTTTTTTTAAAAGGTGTAATTCAGCGCTGTGTAGCAGTGGGAAGGGAGCGAGTTACCTAAGAAGTGACTGGCCCTCTCCAAAGGAGTAATGAAAGGGACAGCGTGGCTTCTTGAGAGACATTTGCTAGGCCCTACAGGGAAACTATCAGGAACCTCCTTCACTGCGGTTATCCTGGGGATACAGCAGGGGCAGGCCGAGTAACTTGGTTCTGAGAACAGCCCTGTTTTTTCATAAGTGTTGAAAGGTGAAAAAAACCCCAAGTTTTTCTGGTGGAAAAACAGTGAAAGAAGGTTGTGCTGAGAAAGGAGGAGGCCGTGAAGGAGGTGCAGGAACGAGGCTGCTCTGTCCATGAGCTGCCTCCCTCTCAGAACAGTTAAAACCATTTGGTTTTGGCTGCAGTAAAGAGCGGGGAGAAAGTTGGAAATTGCAAAATACACAGGAGTTTGCTGAAGTCAAGTATGAATTCTGCTTCCCCTGTGGCTGGTTCTGTGAAAACCCACCAGGAGCCCCCCGGCTCGCTCTGCTGGCCTCTGGAGCGCGGGAGCCCGGAGCCCCGGCCGGCTCAGGCTGGGGGCTCTGCTGCTGCGTTCCCTGTCTTACTGCTCTTGCTTCAGAGACTTCAAACTACTCGCCGGGGTGCAAGCGTGTTTATTTTGGACCGCTGAGGAATTGCTCCCGTAGGATTACCTGGTTATCTGCTTTGGAACAATCTAAAAGGAAGAGCAATGTTTTGTTTACTTACAGTGATTTTTTTTTTTTTTTTTTATTATTACCAGAGGAATTCTGGTGGGTTTTGAAAATACGTGGTTTGTATAAGATAAACTATTTATAGTGCAGGACTTTTGAAAATATAGAATGGATTAGACAATAGGAAAATAGTACAAAGTGAAAGTATATTTTTGAAAAGAGGAGTCTTCCATCTTAATTGTGCTTCTGTGTAATACCTCAAAGCAGTAAAGGGCTAATACTGATGTGAGGTCATAACTGTGTTTAGGTCTGCTGGATGCAGGGGTAGTTCCTGATGACCGCGTACGTCAGCTGTGTTTAGGTACACAGCTGGTAACATTCTGGGGATGTAGAGAAGCAAGCAGCTATACTGTGTGTAGATTTGTAGGGGTTTTCTAGCATTTAGAATTTTTGTCAGAGAAAAGAATAAATGGTGACTTTGTGCTTTGCTATGTCTTGATGTCATAACCCCTGCCGAACTGTTGCTTTTGGGAGATGCATGCATACAGCAGTGCGAAAGACGGGCGCTAGAGCTCCTTTGGGGTCACAGGAACGTGTTTGTCGTTGTACCTGCACTTGCTCCCTGAAGCTGGCGTGCTGCTGGTACGGGCCAGGTTGTGTTGGTACGGGCTGTGTGGGTTCGGGGAGCTGCGCCCCATGGAGCAACACCCACGATTTCTGGTCGCCTTCTCCCTCTTTGGATCAGGGCTTGTGGAACACCGTTAGCTTGCGACATGTCGTTTTCAGCCTGCGCCGCTATGCAGCGCGTGCTGGGAACTGCTAACTATTTCCTACAAGAAGCGTAAAGAAAAAACGCTGAAGTTAGCTTTCAGTATGGCATTTGAAAAGATACCTTAACACAAGTCAAAGGGCAAACAGTTTTCCTTCCATCCAGTCAACCTACAATTACTAATTTGTAATCAGATCGCTATTGTTTTCTTCATTTTCTGACAGCAATAAAAAGCCATACCATGCCGTGATACGAGAAAGCAGAGTTGTGTTCTAAAGTACATGAGTTTATTCACTTACTGTAATTTGTGAGGAGTAGCCATTTATCTTGCTTTTTGAACGCAGAAGGTTTTAATAATAAACATTGTTTACTATTGAAGTATAATCTTGTATCGGTACTCTGACCTTTTAAAATTACTTAACTTCAAGACCACGTACGTCACATAGGATCTACGTGAAGCAGAGAGGGGGAAAAATGATCTGCTGGGTCAGCCTGGGTCATTTTTGTACCGACACACCTTACACTGGTGGTGTGCTTCCTTGAACTGTTCTGATACAAAACTGGGCATTGGTCCCCAGGAACAACCATCAGCTATTTTTCAGCTTTAAAACCCGGCTGAAACCGTGATGCGAGAGCGTTTGCCCCTCGTTTCGCTTCTCCTTTCACAAACGAGAAGCTTGGGCTGCCTCTAATTCGCACTGATGCGTTTGAGATGAGCGCTTGGCATCGAGGAGATCCCAGCTTCCAGTACCGAGGGATTAAAACGAGATGTGGTATCGGCAGCAAAATGATGTTCCTGTAGCGGTGGTCACAGACTAGTTCTGCTGATCGGTGGGGTTCCGATTCTGCAGTTTCAACTCGGGTGCGGTAGTGCCTCGGGAGCACTGAATGTATGTTGGACAGGTGGTAACATCATTCTCGTTTGTGTACATTTTGGCTCTGAGTGAATCTTTACGCTTTTTCCAGCTATGAAAGCTATGCAGTAGTTACATTGTATAGAAAAATAAAACACGGCACAAATTAATGTTGATAATAAATATTTCCTGTGGCTCTAAACATTTATTATTTTGGGTTGGTCTTATTCTTTTAGCTAAAGAACGCTCTCGCCTTCCTGTTTGAATCCACTGTTTATTTTGCAAGCGTATCACATTAATGTTCCCAGCCTCATTGCTTCCAGCAGCATAAACAATAAACACTTAAAGCATCGAGCACTGACCGGGCTCTGCAGAGCGGAGGGCTGCTGGTGGACCTATTCCCTGACTGCTTTGTATATTTAAATATTCAGCCCTGTAGTGAAAGTGCTTCTGCTTATGTTAGTAACCAGTTTTATCCTCAAAACCAGCAACCTTTTCAGCTTTGTGAAGATGCTAGTGTTTACTATCAAAATTCATGTGTGATTTTAACGAGTTACTGACTAAACTCGACCTTTCAGACCTCAGAATGGTATCTTTGAGGTTGTTTCATTTCGCATGTTGAATAACAAGGAACCGATAAGCCTTTTACTGTGACAGGGATGGTATCGCTCTTTTAAAAAATGTAATGCACTGTCAACCTTTCCTGAAAGGCTTGCAATTTGTACAGCGGCAGAAGGTTAAAAGCAGCGCGATTCACGAAATGTGTCTACGAGCAGCTGGCTGTCCAAGAGGGTATTGACAGCTTTGTTCCAGTGAGTTACTGGGTTACACAATATGATGGCGGTAAACTGAAATTACTGCTACTTTTACACACTTCAAAAAAAAAATTAAAAAAATTGATGGAGAGCAGGAATCAAAGATAAGAATTGGCAAGAATTTAAAATTCCAGTCTTAACGTTCAAAATCGCATGTACCCTGTTTGAAATCAGTGAATTCATTTTCAGTAAATTTACGGACAATGAACAGCTTCTCCCTATAAGCAACCCGGTGTTAAAGAAAAATCCATACAGGACTGAAAACGAGAACATTAGAATATTTGTTTCATTTTGGATGTTAGATCAGGGCTGTGCTTTACACATTTTTGCTCTGAAGCTCCTTGCTGGACTCGCTGCTATGTAAATCCCCAAACTATTCAAATGTCTGTTCTCTACGTTCTTGAGCATTGTCAAATACGAGGTTAAATGGTGAGGTGCTGGTAGAGTCACGATTTTTCTGCAGCCTAGAGAAATCCAGTTTGTTTCCGGAGGAGAATTATGGAAGGAAAAGTGAATAGGAGAATATTCAATTATATGAAATGGTAATGGCCATTCATGATCTCCTTCATAATCATATTTGTTCTTTACACAATAATTGCCTGCAATGAATATTATTTTTGCAAGTAAAGCTTAAGAATCCAACCGACTGTAGTCTACAGGCTTGATACAAGACTAATGTTTAGAGCTCTCGTTAGGTACAGTGAGGTTTCAGAAATTAATTTGCCTTTTTTAGCAGTCTCTCGATCAAACTAATCTGATTATAAAAACAACTTTATCAATGCTGGGCTGTCTAGACTCAGAAAAGAACCTCCTAAATTAGCAACAAAGTCAGCAGCAAATCTTTGTTCTTACTACTTCCAAAGCTGCGACATTAAAAAAGTAAAAATATGCAGAGGCATTCTAATCGCCTTCCATTGCATTCACTTTAACCTGCTTTAAGGAAAACAATTATTCTTTCCCTTGATTTTGGGCAATATGTAGCAGAAAGGACATGTGCGTACAAGCTGCGATACCATGGCTCGTACAAACGCCTGCCTAGCTCAGAGTAGGTTTTCTCCTAGTGAGGTTTGTTTATATTAATTGCATCAAATAAGATGATGGCACCGAAGAAATCCAGAGCTAATGAACTGTCAAATCCCTTTGAAATATCTATCAATTATTTCTGAGGGTTTGCTGCCTCTTTGTGGCATTTCTTGTGTAAAAAATGGAATTCTGTATCGATCAAAGCTTTTCTTGGGATTGTGCAAAAGACAGTTAAATGCAATTTCCCCGAGTTCTACAGTGTGTGCTGGGAGTCTGTCTTCCTCCCTCCTCCACGCTCCTCCCCACGCGATACAGCGTATAGTGCCAAAGGAGTAGCCAAATATTTTTTGAATGGCTGTAATATACTTTGTGATGACGAGGTGCTACTGCTTTATCAATAAGCTTTGAATACCGTGCTGAACGGCGAAGCTTCTTCCCTTTTGCATTATCTGAGCGATGACAAGAGATCTCGTCATACCTTCCAGTACATTTGTTCTTAGATGACATCTCTACCACGATCAATAAAATAGCGGTGAGTCTACTCCATCTATACCACTGAGTATTTTGCTAATGATCTGAATGTGCCCAGAAGCAGGCAGAATAGCTGTGGGGTTTTTCTCAGATGCAAAGATACTCACACTGGGGGTGGAGACTCGTGACAGGCCAACCATCTTGATTCCTGCTAATTTGGGTTATTCGAGGATTTTTTTTTTCCCCCTTTTGATTAGTTACTTTGCATACGGTTACTTCATAACTGTAATCACAGAAATCACAGAAACATAATCACAGAAATGTTATTTTGGGGAAATTATAATCCGACAGGGTTTTAGTAATTTATTTACATTGTTAATTGGTGGTGAGACTATAAAAGTTATGAACTACCTCGTAAGTTCACGCCTGCCTACATTTGAATGGCACGTATTCACTGGTTGTTATTTATAATTCCGGGGGTATTGAACTGATGGAGATTACTCATGTCGAAAAGCTGCTGGAAGGCCTGAACTAGGAATTAAATTATCATAGTGGCTTCATTTTGTTAACAGTCTCATTGAAAATATCTTGCTTGCAGGACAATCAAACTCATCAGTGTTCTGCTCTTCCACTTCAGTAGACAAAGTTTTAATCAGTGGCACACTTGATCTTGCAAAATTCAAGGAAAATAATTTCCTGCATATTTGAGATGAGCAAAAATTCATGTAATCTAGCTTTTAAACTCCTGGCACTCTTTTTTTTTTTCTTTCTTTCTTTCTTTGTGAATAATCAGCTTTACTTCATTCAGTTGCCTATTTCACATAACTTCAATTATCAAGATGACCCAATGCTTAGATGGGATTAGCTCACGGATGAAGAGCAAGCAACTGAATCTGAACATGGGCAAGGCAAATAATAGACTGATGGTGAGATCAAAACATTTTGAAAAATGTACCGTTTTCTCTGAAGTTGTGTATTTGCAATCGGTCTTTGCATTTAGATGGCTTTAGAGAACCTTGTTATTCATTTCTGATGGTCTCGCATAGCAGCATGTACAAAAAAGGACTTTTCCACTGTCCTCTTTTTCTTGGAGCTGCCATCCTATCTTAGTGGTCAGTCATCTAGTTTCAATTATCTTCCTATCTTTTGGATGAAGTAGAACAGTGTATGCAATCTTCAACATCTAGCAAACTTATAAAAATGAGTTATATTCCAGGTCTTGGTTTTTTCCTTCCAGACTCTTTACGAGCCTAGACTGAGCTCTGGGATGAAGACCATGAGTGCCAAAGCCAGCGCCAGTTATTTCTTTGGTGTAACTGAACTTTCTGAAACAAGGGTAAAACTTGTCTGAGCCTGCGGTAACCCTAAGTACGAGATGGTATTAAGAAATTTCAACACTAACTAGTAATCATCTAGAATCTCACTGCCTTCTGCTTTAATCGCAAGGACCGTTTCTTCTGTCACCATGTACAGCAAAGACTCCAACACAACACTGCTGCCTTTTCGATGAGAGGAAGAACGAGCAGATGTTAGTCACCTAGTTTAGTGCCCTGTTTGAAAGTATTCAGATATTACAGTCATATATACAATCATGAGGCATATCGGACATAACAGAACTTCAGAAAAGCTGACCCTGACAAATTCTTATATCGTCACCATTCAGTGGATGGAAAGTATCTGTTTTCTGTATTTTGATCAACGACGTTCAGTTTCCCGAACGCAATTTTCTTTCAGCAGAACCTTGTATTTCTTGAATGGTGGCATATAATTCAAGTTTGGGAGTGCTATTCTGGGATACTTTAGAAAGGCTGTATTTTGATTAATCTTGATCTATTACGCTAATATTGGAAAATCTGCACTTGTGGCTCTTGTGGTTGATGAATCCAATGTGCAGAAGCTGTTCTGGGAACCCCAGGTCTTTCAGATAGCTCGGAACTGGGCTGTCTAGCCAGGTGAAGGTGAAAAGAGCCACCTGGATTTTAGCTAGAATACAGTGAGAAGCCGATGAAAAAAAAGCAAAACACTGAAACGATGTTTTAAAGGTGACTGGTTGCTGTGTTCTCATCCACTGGTGGTTTCATTCTCAGTTACGCCTAATCTTACATTTTTGTATTATAGACATGAGTTATCTTGGAAGTTAAATAGAAACCTAAACACTCTGGAATCTCCGCTTATTTCTGCTCTAAGTAGGTTTTTGCTCCTCTGGGGCTAATTGCTTTTATAAACATTGTCTAAGAATGTTGCTTGACTTCTTCTGAAGGCCTGGTACTTAAACTGTTGATCTCCTCAAATATTAAAAGGATGTAATACCTAGCTCCAGAGGTGTTCATAAAGCAAAATGAAATCATTTGATGGAAGGTGCTAAGGAAGCTTTAAAGTATTAGCCTAATAGAAAACCTATCAGTGGACTTTTAAAGCCTTTCCTCTTCAATTTTTATGGACTCTCTTAATTGACTTTAAAAGGCTTTTATGCACTTATGAACAGGCCAAGTAGAAATATTCTTCTTTTTTTTTTTTTTTACCTGCAAATAAGATACAGGGACAGCTTCTAACTTTATAATATCAGATATTCTAAAATAGGTTTTTGCCCTGTGAGAAGGGATTTTCAACGAATGAAGTCTAGTAAAGTCAGGACTAAAAAAAAGTTGCATGTGTCTGCTAAGGCTGAAAACTTAAAAAAAGTGTCAATGGTGAATGAAAGTACCCATAAAGCATTTTGAAGTATTTATGATCACAAGCTTTAAAAATAGTGGGGACAACAGCACTCAGTTTAAATGCTGATTATTGGAGGGACACCAAACTGCCTAAACAAAATGTACAGCCATAGATTATCACTTTGTGTTGTAGAATCTTAACTTACAGCTGAGTTGAATCCTGATCCCCGTGGGACTGTTCTGATACAAATCCGTCTGCTTACGTGGAACATGTAAGTTGAAGATGAATGTCTTCTCTATCTCAAATTCTCCATATGCGTCTCAAACCAAACACCTCTAGAAGCCTTGCTTTTCAGGGAATTTCTCAAGAGATCACTCTGCGTAAAGAAAAGGAAGATGTGCTCATGATGCTGTGGCTTTTGCCTGCAGCAGCGGGGTATGTTTACTCTTTGAGACGTCTCTCCCCAAACTTGGCACTTGGTGATATCAGATCTGCTATTGGCTCAAAGAGCAGTCCCTGGCCTTAGTCTTGTCTCTCTGCACCAGCCTCAGGGATAACAGTTGTTATTTTATTTAATAGACTTCAAAAGTCTTTAAGCTGAAAACACGGAAGCAAAGAGCAAACCAAATTAAATTCTAGACTGTATTTAACAAGACGCCCTTTTAGCTGCTTTGCCATCCTTTACCTAGTACTCTGGCACACCTAACTGCACAGTATTATGCTGTGTGAGTCTCGGAAGAGATTTGAGTAATTTTCTCTGTTCCACCTGCACCAGGCCTCCTTCTCTGAGCACAGATGGAGTATTAATGGTTGTCCTGAGGTTACTTTTGTTATTCAAACATCTCCTGGCTTTTCCTGTTTCCTCCACCCCGCATCAATCCATTTGTTCCAAGTTCCTTACAGGACTTTATTTTATTTTATCTCCACTTTACTCCTTCCTGCCCACAGGACTGAATACACCTTAGCATCTACTCTATGGAGCGGTTAGCACACTGGGATATTAGACAACGGTTATTTGTGGATTTTGTCATGTTTGGTTACACACTTATAGTAATAGAAGCAACATACAAAGTTTTTTGCTTCATCACCAAGATCACACTAACAGTGATGTTAGCGTGCTAAATCATGCGATAGACAAATACATTATTAGCCATTTCAGTAATGGCTGGTTGACTGAAAACATCTACAAATGGTCTGGAAGAGCAATACCTACTGCTATAAATAAGTTTTCAGATCTTGTTTTGCTGCCAGCAGAAGTGTGCTCTGCAGAGGCCTTGAGTAGGTTCCGAGTAGTTGCAGCTACAAGAAAAGACTACAGCTGGATCTCCATCAGTAACTGATCGCTGTGCAATTAAGCTTAACCTCCCACCAGCATACTCCCCCAGGGGCAGCTCTCTGAACTTCACATGAAGAGATTTTGAGCGAGAGCAAATGGTTAACAGCAGGATGAGGAACAACGTTTGAAGGAAAAGATAAGAAAACCCCCAAACATTTAAGAACCCATAATCTGTTTTGAGACTTTAAAGAACATTGTATTGGAGGGGGAGATAGTATGTCTGTGCTAGAGGAGAGGAAGCAGGGTAAATGCCACCTACTGAAGTGTATAAATACATCAGGTATTAGGGAATAAAAAAAGGAAAAGACAAACAAAAAAGAAAAGGAGAAGAGAAAGGAGAAGAGTCCAAACTGTAGGCTTTTCCGTTCAAAATGCAGGATCTTTGGTTCAAACCATAGAATTTTAGTGAAAACTTTACCTCAACAGCATAAAGAGCTCAGAGGTCAGGCTATACTGGAGTGCGGAGTCAGGATGGATTGCACTAAGACTTAATATGAAGAGGAAATGTGCAATGTCAAGTTGCTTAAAATTTTAAAAGTGAGAAGCTTTAAACACTGACCCCTCAAGAGGGAAGAAAACAATTCAAGAAGGATCATAGAATCATAGAATATTTTGGGTTGGAAGGGACCCCTAGAGGTCATCTAGTCCAACCCCCCTGCAGTGAGCAGGGACACTGCTAACCAGATCAGGTTGCTCAGAGCCCCGTCCAACCTGGTCTTGAATGTTTCCAGGGATGGGGCCTCCACTACCTCTCTGGGCAACCTGTTCCAGTGTTTTACCACCCTCATTGTAAAGAATTTCTTCCTTATATCTCTCTTATATCTTTATATCCTATATAACCTACCCTGTTTAAAACCTTTGTCCTGCCACAGCTGTCCCTACTAAAAAGATTTTCCCCATCTTTCCTATAGGCCCCCTTTAGGTACTGAAAGGCCGTAATCAGGTCTCCCTGCAGCCTTCTCTTCTCCAGGCTGAACAAGGATGGTGAAGTAGAAAGGAATTCTATGCCTTAATTGTTGCTGTCTGAAAAGTTGAAATAAATTCTTAAACCACATAAAGGTTTGTGGGCTGCTGATGAGCAGCCTTGACAGCCTGAAGTCTCTGAAGGAAAATACTGAAGCAATTTGAGAAACAAACCATTGTGGACGTAGCAAACACCTTGTTTCTGATGTAGTTTCCATATTCTGTTGCTGGGAACCTTCCTGCTGTATTTTTACCCAGTTTAGGGCAGGATGAACTATTCTTTGACCTCGTATGGAACGGAGGTGCCTGTCACAAAGGTTCCTCTGGATGATGAATTCAGGCACCCTTGGCTCGCCTTCCTTCAGACAAGGTCAAGTCACATCAAAAAGCTGAGTTTCTACTACACTCGGGTACGTTTCATGGTATTCCGTGCTCATGCTGCATTTGGAGACTGAGGAAAGTAAGATTTCCTCGACAAATAGAATGGTCAAAGGATTCCATGGGTATTACTAAATGGTGGTTTCTTCCTTAAAATATCAGGTAAGGGGGAGCGAAGAGCTTCAGTGGGCCTTTGATCAGAGCTCTGGCAGAAAACCTTCTCGTCTTCTCCGTTGGTGGCTGTGGGCTGTTCTGAGTGTGCTGGGTGCTGCTCAACAAACCACTGGCCTTCCCAGTTATGATTTGGAAGAAAAAATTGTATTTTTTCAAATGAAAAGCATATGTCGTGGTTTAACCCGGCTGGCAACTAAGCACCAGGCAGCCGCTTGCTCACTCCCCCCTCACCCCCTCAGTGGGATGGGGGAGAGAATGGGAGAAAAGAAAAAAACAGTAAGACCCGTGGGTTGAGATAGAGGCAGTTTAATGAGAGAAGAATAACAACAGCGATAATAATAATGGTAAGAGAATATACAGAATATATATAAAGCAAGCGATGCACAATGCAATTGCTCACCACCCGATGCCCAGCCCGTCCCGAGCAGCGATCACTCTCCCCGAGCCACAATCACACAGC
>NW_009258615.1:5169109-5169531 GCF_000687185.1 Egretta garzetta | reverse complement strand
CATCAGTGTGTTATCAACATTCTTCTGGTACTAAATCCAAACCACAGCACTATGCTAGCTACTGTGAAGAAAATTAACTCTATCCCAGCTGAAACCAGGACATTATATAATAGGTTCTTAGATGAAACAGAACAATTATTCTGAAAAAAATGACCACCTACATTATTTGCTTTCCATTTATAATTGGGTTTTGTAATACCAATGTTAGCTGATGAGGAAAACGTTCCCCTTGTCAGAGGGCCGTGCCTGAGGTGCTGGGTATGCCGTCAGGATAAGGACTACCCAAGGAACATCGCCAACGTGGCACGATCTATTCCGCTAATTGTTTGGCAAGCGGTGTAAAATCACCGCACTCAGCGTGACTTCACTGTGTCCGATGAACTACCTGGCGACGGCTTCCATGTGCCGTCGGGTTTACCCTT
>NW_009258615.1:5139800-5166108 GCF_000687185.1 Egretta garzetta | reverse complement strand
CCCCGCCACACAGGCGCCCACGCGAGGAACCGAGGCTTCGGAAGGGCTTACGCCTGGTGCGAACGGCCGGCGGTCACACGGAGACTCCTCTGCAACCAAGCAGAGGGGGAAAATGGTTAGGGACGCAGGCAATAAAATCAGGTTTAAACCAGTTCCTTTATCTAAAGTTAGTTTCGCTCTGTAGCGAAACAGTTCTTTCAGAATGGCATTGTGTAACGCTACGCTTCTGCTCAGGAGAGCAAGCCCGAATCGCGACGGAAGCTGGAAGAATTACTGACAGACCCAGAGTTGATCTGTTCCAAATACCGATGCCGAACTGTATCTAAGGGAAAAGGAGGGAGATAGATAATTCAGGATGCAGAAGGTCTATTTATAGGAGCACTATATAAACTGTGGGATACATACACAAAGTTGAATTAAATATGCATGATTAGGAAGGGAGTTTAGAAGGAGAAGGTGTAATCATTATATAGCATTACAACGGGAACAGATGAGCTTGCAAGACTTTCCAGGGTGAAGATGAGAAGAATTTTTAAGATACGTATTCTTTCTGGTGCTCAGGGCTCCTTTCTATTTTCATCTTTCGCGTATTACGTTAGCATTTACATCAGTCAAATTCACCAGCTGAGGATTAGCAGTAGATGTTAGTCTGAATATGAAATCAAAATGAATATGGGATTTTGCTGCAAGTAGATTTTTCTTACAAGTTTTAACACTTAAAAAGGCAGAGTTGGCTTAAATTTGACAGGCAGCCATATTCATGTTTGTTTGTTTTTACCTGAATCACATCCAAGAAAAAAAAAAAAAAAAAGCTTGCAAACCATTTCTTCTTGCTAAATATAGCAAGGTAGCTGAAATAGAATTTGTTTTGTATACTCTGTTTAAAACAAAAGAGCAAAGAGAAAAACTTTAAAACAAAGTGCTGAGATGAGAAGATGGGTTGACTACTGGAAGAATAGTTTTTTTTTTGTTCCTAGATCGATACGATGCACTCTTAACATCTAGTACAAGGTAAAAGGATCCCCTGTATAATATCAATAGTGGTTCAGCCGTAGCTTACTAAAACAATCTTTTCCTGGCATCTCAAGACTTCAATGAGAGTATAAGTAACCAAAATAAGACTTCATAACGGAACCGGTCAGGTTAAAGGGAACAGTGATTTCTTCTAGAAGCATAATGTACTGTCTGACAGTTTTGAAAGCAGAGATAGGACATTTGCTTTACAGTTCAGGAAGGTTGAGAGATGCGTTTCAACTTTTATGTTTTTGATGGATTATTGCAGTTCATTTTTTAAGCACAAGATTATATGCGTGATTTGTTGGTAATATTCTTGGAAGGAACTTTTCCATTGCATATTAAATTCCAAAGTGCATCGCAGAAAAGCTTGCATCGGAAAAATGATGTCTAGAAACTTTTATGAAGTCTGTTTTGAATCCATTTCTGAGACAGTCTTCCAGAAAATAAGGCTCTGTAATAGTTATAAATAAGACTTCGCATTACTAAGGAGAACTCCGAAGAGATTGACTGTTCTCCTGAAGTTTGCTATCTTTTTTTACAGTTATTTCAGTACAGGGACTTAACCGTTAACGCTAAATTCTAGAGGAGACAAACTCGTAGACCTGAATCCTGGGAACTATGAATTGTGGTTGCATAAACTTGCCTGTGTTGTCTTGCCAACGTGCGTAAACCTGAGGCGAAGGAATATCCAGCAGATTTCCTGTTGATTCCTTTTGTGATCTGTATTTTTAGACTGTCAATAAACATTCCACTTCTAGTACTTTATTTTGTGAATATGCGTTCGCCGGAAAATTCCTGAGTGTATCTTCTGGCTTACTGAACTTCTCTTTACATCTATTTCTTAATTAGTAGTCGGGAGGAAAGAACAGCTATTTCCAAGTACTGCAAAGGGGGTATTCAGCCTTGCAAGAGCAGTAATATTCCTGGGCATAACCTGCCCATGCTGAACAGGCAGCATTATTTGTATTAATTATTTTTCACTCTCCAGTCCAGAACTGGATACGTTCTTGTGTTACTAATCTGTATGGGGTTGGGAAGTGCTTGAAAATCATTTGAAATTTAGTTCATGAATGAAATCCTATGACTAAGGCATAAATCTGGATACTTATTTTGATTTGACCTCAAGAAATTCCCTGCGGTAGAGAAGTAAAACGAAGAGTATGCTGCCTGATTACGGCCGTTATTTCAGAGATTTTTCCCTGCAGCACTCAGCTGAGGGCTTGTTCGTTACCTGGCACCATCTCTTTCTCCTCTGTTTTCAAACATGGCAGTGCTTTATACAACATGCTTTCACAGAATGCTTTCTGTGGATGTAAGTCAGTGAAAGATTAAGCTAAGAGCCAGCTTTGTGGCTTGGCTCTTTGTCGTTATGTATGTAGGGACAAAAGCACCCCACTGCAGTCAGAACTTTCTGCCAGTATTTTTGGGGTGCTGGACTGAATGTAGTATATTGCTTTTATGCATTTTCTTCTTTTAACTAGAGTAGGTCCAATGGCACTTTCTATTTTGGTCCATAGCCAGTGAGACTTTTTGACTTATTTTTGTTTCCATGGTATCTGGATATATTTTTTTTGTGTGTGTGTGTCTTTTTTTTTTTTTTTTATTTTTTTTTTTTATTTGAATAGTAGAACTCAGAGTCTGTGCAGCTTTGGAAATACGTTAGATGAGTTGGTATTAGTGCACTGCACATGTCTAGCATATACTAGGTAGGTATGTGTATGAGGATGTTGAATGAGAGATGCTCAGTCAATCTCTGCACAAGACTGGGCAGTGCGCTTTATGGTTTTTGTAGATATTTTTCTTTAATGGAAGAAGACTCAGTTGTTAGTTGTACTTTATTTGGCCATGACAACCAATGGAATAAAACCGTCATTCAACTTCAGTTATATTTTAGCAAAGTCTGTAATACCTCTGCAAATTACAAAGACACTCAAAACTAAATTAGTTAAGAAAAAACAGCAGTCCTGGTTTAGCGTTAACATAAAAGACTTGGGAATTTAAAAAAAAAAAAAGTTAATCCCAGATTGGAAATTTTCCTGACTTTTTTATATCCAAGGGGTGTTGTATGCTGGTGCACAAAGCTGGGGCAATGGAACGCTATAAAAATGAAAGTGAAACTGAAGATTCTTATTTTCTTAGCATCCCAGCAAAAGACAATCAATAGGATAATAAGGAAAATGTAGTTTAATAAAACAGGTAATAGACTTTAGAAAAATGTTGTTAAACACCATTCTCTTTCTTTCAGAGATTAACACCTTAATTGGTCATTCAACATGGTAACTCGGAAGAGTTTCAATGACGGGTGGTGAACGCTACCATTTGTTTTCAAGGGTTGTCAGTGCCATTGCACAGCATTTAGAGAGTAGATTTCAAAACATACTTTCTGTCCACTTCCTGTGTTGTTATTCTGGTTGTTGTTTAATAAACCTGTCCACAGCCTGGGTGAAAAAACAGTGTATTCTGATGGCAGCCTCATCTGGCAAAACCCCCGCAGTTTAAACTGGGTACAAACCATTTCCTCGTGCCCTAGAGCAAAACAGCTAAATAGGCTACAGTAGAGCACCATAACGCGAGTTAAAGCACGTGCAGAAAATGGGCAAGATGCTATTTTCGTATCTTAGTTTAGAAGAAAAGCTTATGTGCGGATTGTAAGTTACAGTTATGGCTGTGATGAGCTAATGCATTTTAGTGCTTTATACACAAGATGGGATTTTTCAGAAATACAGTTGTGTTCAGGAGGAAATGTCAGTAGTTCTAGCGATGTGTTCTGTAGGAAGAGGGCAGGGAGTTCTTAGCTGGTCAAATGTTCGCGTGGTCTAAGCAGAAATGTAAAAGTGCAGGGTTTGCATTGGAATGAGAATGGGGTCATCCACCCTTTGTACTCATCGTCAGGGAAGCAGAACCTTCTTCCAGAGAGACCATAGGAAATCAATGAGTACACTTTGCTAGTGTAGAGATAAATGCGTACTGCAGAAGGGTATTAAATATAAAAGGGCAGCAGTAAAATGATTTACTACGTGAAGCAGTGGAACTTTCTTTTAGTCACCTAAAAGGCAATTTTCAATTTTTGATAACATAATTGTATTTTTTTAATACTAATAACTGAAAAAGCTGGCAAATAAACAATTTTCAAGGTATATAATGTAAGCTAGGAGAGGCTTGTTTACAAATGGTAGCTTATTTACAAATATATACATAGTTTTGAACGTATTATTTGGCATTTATCATTTAGATTATAATCATCTGATCTGACTTACCAAAAGTTAATGGGTTTTTTAATGTTTTTTTTTCCTGAGGCAGTGTGGATGCTTGCGATCCAGTTTGTCTCGCCATGACCAGAAGGTATCACTGAGGGATACCAGCACAACGGATGCACATAGGAGAGAACCTGACGTACATTTAGGTGTAGAGGCTTAATGAAATGTGGAAGAGCAGGTGCACAGTCCTAATGTGTTGGTGGTTTTTTTTTTTTATTTCCTCTAATGTGTCTGTCTGCTGTGTGAACAAATCTCCTTGTACATTTAAAACCTATAGGACTGTAAAATTGTTAAAAAGGACGGAGAACCAATACTTTTCCAATATTTTTTGTCTTCGACTCTGTTCTCTGCAACTGGCAATTGAGATTCCCCTTCTGTCAGTAGCTGTGTGTTACTGTCGCTACACTAAAGGTAAAATTAAGGTGAAAAGAGATTAATAGCAGAGTAACCCTTGCTCTGGATATGGCTCTTGTGGCGCTGCGGTCCTAATTTGGGGAGGAGAAATCAGGCACTCTCGGTTCCATATGAACCCACCGGGACCTGAAATGATGAGAGGTGTGTCTACACGAGCACTTTTCCTGGGAGCAGGAGCGTGCTGCATTCATCCCCAACTCTGCTGTGCTTTGGTTAGCATTGTAGAATGGTCTTGCTGCAAATGAATGGAATTCCTTTTGGATAGAACTGAACTGGGAGATGTGTACCCTAGTGCGTTCGAGCTACAAATTGACGTTTGACGAGTGAGATGAGACCAGAGCTAGGGTGACATTAAATAATCAAAGCAACCACGCCCCAAAGTGCACGGTGCGAAGCACGTAGCGTAGACGTCAGATCCTCAGCACCAGCTGGCTGGCTCTTCCAGTCTTACACTTCTGCATCGCTTGCTTGCGTAGACAGCCTCTGCTCATGGTTCGGTTTACCTAGCAGGGAGCGCGTGAAAGCCTGTCTTTGGGACGCTGGTTGAAGACCCGTGGGTAGAACATGCATCCTTACAATCATAAGACCATTCTTCTTTCCCTGAAAAAGGGGTGGTTTGCGTTGGCATGAGGAGAAAAGGTTCGTTTGCTCTCTTGTAATACTACACATGAGTGTGTAAGAGGCAGTGGTACTTCTGCTCACAAAAGCCTTCCACATTTTTAACCCGTTTTATTATTTGCAAGGGCAATTTAGTTCCTAATGTTAACAATGAGTGATTATGATTCTGTACTTCCGTTTACAGCATAAATTAGCATTTTGTTTTCCATTACAGCTTTTGAATGAGGAATTATAATGTATAATTTGCTGCAAATAGATGTTATCATCTCTTTGGATGTGAACAACCACATAAACTTGAGCAAATGATAAAAATGGAATCAATTACTTCTCAAATGGAAGTAGTTTACAAACCTTCACAAACAAAATGGCAATAGTAGCTGGTTATTGTAACAAATAATTAGGTTTTTTTTTAAAACAACATTTATTGAATTCCATTGACAATTTAGTAATTGTTTATAGAATATTTAACCATCCCCCTCACAAAATACATGCCACGTAATGTATGCATTTTTTAAGCTGCAGATTGCCTCTGTAGTCCTTGTGTGAAGCTTTACTCATGTATATTCACCTGTACAAATATTCCAGAAGGGGAGCAGTGTACCACAAATCACGCTGATGATCGTGATGATTAGAGAGCTTCACGGTGTTCTGGAATTAGTAGATCAAGATTGAAATTGTAGAGGAGAGAAGAATGAAGAGTATGTGTTGTAGGTTTTATCCAAAGCCTGATGAAAGTGATCTGAATTTTTCAGCCGCTTTTGAACTTACGATCTAGGTCCTGGTTATTAGAAGGATAAAGAAGAGGAAGAGGCATTATTATAGTTGCTTGAATGAGTGAATGCTGTAAGTCTGTGCTGGAGGGGAAGGTAATATCTTGTACTTTAATGAGTTTACTAGTTTGAATTTCACAAAACAAGTTTTCCCTGTCAATTGCTACAGTACGTTTCTGTATTATACAGAGTTATTCATGCTTGGAAAAATACCAGTCCACGGCTAAAATGAATGTGAGAAACAGTCCAAAATCCCACTCATTCTCTTCCCCTTGCAGAGACTTGCTTCATATCACTAAAGGACATAATTGAAGCATCATTTCCAATCCCTTCCTTTCAAGGAGGCTGTCTAAATACTAATATTTTTCTACATACTGGTTTGCATGTATTTTTATTTCTGATCCTCTAAAGCTCTGACCGTAAAGCCACCACCTACATCGCCTCCTGTCAGCCTGAATTCAGCAGCCTTTTTCTCACAGCCTTCCCTGGTAACCCCATTGCATCCATCCATTCTGTGTGCAACGTAAGCCCCAGTTGAACATACTGTCTTGATTGCCCCCGCATTCTGTCTTACCCTTACTTAAAAATACAAATCAAAGTCCGTACTTTGCCTCCTGGAGTCCTTTAGATTTTAGGTGACTTCTTGTCCTTTTAAAGCCTTTGCATAATTTAGCTTTTCCCTGTTTACTGTTACCACCACCTCTTTCTGTTTACAGCTGATGCTAGATTTGATGCTTGCTGGGTCGCTTTTCCTAACCAGCACTTTTTTTTGCTGTCCCCGCTCTTTCCCCTTTTACTCAGTGAAGTCATGAGCCCATTGAGGAAGATGATGTAAGCTTCCTCTACTTGGTCTCCTGAAAGCCATTGTTGCCTAATTATTAAAACCGGATAAACTGATTTTGTGCTTGGAAAACTATGGAACAAGCTGCCCAAAAACCCGCTCATCACCCTGGCTGCTGCATTTCACTAAATTCATCTGTTGCTTGTTTCTTTAGGCAAGTGTCTGCTGCCGTACTTCAGTCGGTCTGTAGATCAGATATTCGTCTAATAATTAAAAAAAAAACCCTAATTATATTTTTCTCATTTGCTCCACTCTAACAAACATTACAATTGAAGTAATTCAGGAGGAAAGAAAATGGGAATAGCATAACTTGCAGTTCGGGGTGCTGTATTCAGCCTTAAAGCCTTCTTTTGAGACTGTGGACCTGGTTGCTTAGGATGGAGCTTTCTTGTAATTTTATTCTTGAGGCAGCTGTTGGTTGTGAAAATTTACTTCTGGTCTCATTTTGACTAGAAGTCTGGTGTGGTTTTTTTTTTTGTTTTGTTTTGGTTTTTTTTTTTTGGTTTTTTTTTGGTTTTTTTTAGCTTTCTGAACAAACTGCCTCAGATTGGGGCAGGAGGTGAATGTTACAACACTGCATATTGCAGTGAGTCTTTTTGAAGCTTAGCATGGTCGTCTGTCGTGGTAACGATTCCCGAAGGGCTGCTGGAACTTCGTTTTAGAAACGTGTGCATGGCTTCATAAGATGTGTCGGCAGTCGTCATGGGGTCCCTGGACTGAACAATTTACAATGTCAGAGGTGTATTTGGATCATAAAACCTCACTCCAACATGGTAACTCACTTCAAGCACTTATTTTCAATTTTTTTTTCTTGAGCCAAACAGCACATTGTGACTTGATGTATATGCTAAACTTGGACTTTTTATTCATTAAGCTTCTTATTATATCTGTCTGCTACCTCTATATGCTCATAGTTTGCTTAGGCCTTGATCCAGCAGACCACTTAATTGCTTAACTGTAAACCCTTGAAGTCAAGGGAACTGCTTACAGGTTTAAAATGAGCGTGTGGTGTGTTGGATTGGGGTGTTAGACAGCTGTATCTTAAGGATAGAGAACTTTGCTTCTTTCATGTTTGTCAAGTACTTGTCATACTACCAGTACGTTAGAAGTATTGATGTTAATTATGGCAGTGGGAGCAGGAAAGCAATGAAGAGATCTAGGAAACTTGGTGATGTTTACAGTATTGTTCATTGGCAGTTCACTCTCTTTCTTTGTTAAATTGATTTGCAAATAAAAGGTGATTCCTCTTCCTCTCCCAGGCAAAAAGCCTTGTGACGGAATGAATAGGTAGTGCATTAAAATGCAAAATTATGTGCAGTGACAGAAAGCCATGCATGAAAGATACTTAAGCACAGGAAACTCCTTTTGGATCGTGAGCAAGGTTTAAAAAAAGAAAAAAAAGATTAAAACAATATGGCTGAAAATGTGTAATGGTAAAAAAAAAAAAAGATTGTAAGTAGGACACGCACACACTTAAATATTTAAGCCACGTGAAACAATGAGTAAATGAACTACTGACCAAATAAATTAGCAAAATAAAAGTGAGGTTGCACTTCTGGCCTTTTTTATTTTCATCTAAAAGACTGTTAATTGCTGGAGGATTAAAATAATTCATATTCAAGGATAGAAAGTGATAACAGTGTGCAGAAGCTTGGATGCTCCAGCTATACAAGGAACACTGAAAGGAATACTTTTCTCTTTGTGTGATGTCAAAGCCAAAAGAAGGGGGGGGGGGGAAGGGAGGGGGCTGTGGCTCTTTGATGTCACTTTCAGAATAAAAATAATGCTGTAAAAGAAACAGCATAATCTTTTTCTATTTATCTAAGTCTTTTTTTCCTAAAGAGTTAGGGCAGCATTGTTAATTGATTTTTCTGACACTCATAATATAACAGTTCTATTAAAAATAATTTACAAAGGAATTTTTTTTCCCCCCAGAAGCTGAGCCCTGCTGAATCTGTTGTAGAAAAGTGGGTAGAGCGTGGATTATTGTACATCACTGTTCTCACATAATTACAATCTGCTTGATTGGTAAAATGCATGTTGTGCTTTTGCAGTGTCCATTTTCAACCAGTGATGTCTTTCCAGTAAGATTTGCTGGTTTAGTAATGATAGCATCAGGGTATCTCATGCCCTTTCAGTAAGAATAAAGGTTGTCCTAACAGCTGCTCAGATTGTGCTGGCATGGTATCCATCTTTGCTGGAGTGCCAGTTTTTGGCTAGAGTATTTTAACACACTGGAGCTTTTCTCTGGTTACCAATGGTTGAATCATTTCCAGCTGTGAAAACAGATGTGTGGCTTTTTTGGGAAGTAAAGTTAATTAGGGGAGGTTTATGAATTGCTTCTTTATTTTTTTTTTTTTAATATGGGGTTAGAGGATGCCTTTAGAAAAGAAGCATTTTCTTATGAGCATGAAGTTGGACAGATGATGAACACACATGGCATAAGGAAAATTTTGGGCATACTCATGAGAAAAAGAGCCTGCCCACGGCCTCATTACCTCCTGAAACCATGTTAAAAATGAAAAGAAGAAATACTTACTGTTTACACAGGTAACTAATAAAGTTGAGACAAAACCAGCAAATAAAAGTGGCTAGTTTATCTTAGTGCATATTGGGTATTAATATTGCTGTTTGGCCATTTTGTGAGGCAGCTCACAGTCTTTTCAAATCTGTATGGGCCAACACTTCACACACGTCTCATTAAATTTTTTGTTTTCTTCATCTTTGGCTTTTGTCTTTGAAAGGAATTCTCTAGGTGAAAACTCTGGAAAATATTTGCCACATTTCAGACGTTCTTTTCCCTGCTATGTTTAGCATAGTGATTTGGACCTTTAACATTGATGCCTGTCTACTTTTAAGACTGCTGGTAGGCACAATACAGTTGTTATGGAAAAGGGAACTTCTTGGGTGAAGAAACTCTGTTAGTTTTGTGATTTCTTTTTTACTCTTTTTGTACGTGATTGTTACATGAAATAAATGGCGGAGAATGAAAAAAAAACTGACCAAACCCACATCAGCAACTTGTTTAATTTTTGTTACTCTTGTTGCAAATAAGCATCATATGAAATGGAAAGTTATTTGTTAGCGTGTCCTGAACCAAGGAGGTTGTTCCCTGTGCACATTGTGCGTGTGCTGGGGCTGCACAGTGTATTGCAGGCTAAACCCCCAGATGTACAGAAGTGTCCCTAGAATTATCACTAAACCTTCATGTCTAAATGAACTGTAAACTCACTGAGCAGCACTCAACTTAGTTCTAAGACACTACAACTGTAAGTTAGCGATGCAAACTGAAAAAAAGATTGGTTACGCATTTATTTTGCATTTTGTTTCCCATGGGGGGGAAAAAAGGAGTCTTTTGAAAGATCATGGAGACACTATTATAAAAAAACCACCCCAAAACCAAAAAAAAGCCTTGTGGAGATCGCAAACGTGTATCCATGAAACCACTGAACTTGTCTTCTCTTACAAGTAGATTGAACTGTCTTGTCAACCATAGGGCATATTTGGTGCTTTGGATGCATTCCCTCTTGGGGAGCCTCGATGAGAAACTTTGCGTGTTCGGGAGAACATGCTGCCTATCTGGGGTTTGCAGAGAGTGAGGAGATGATTTACTTCTCCCGTTTTAAAAGCACGGGAAGCTGGGCAGTGGTTTTGGGTGTTTTCTGTGAGGGGCGTTGCCTGCTGCTGTCTGCCTTTGGATTAGTAGATGCCTAAGATGAAGAACAGATGTGGCAGTGCTACCTGCAGTGCAAGTTTCCGTGTTAGGATGTTAAAAGTTTCCTATTTTTGGATATAATTTTGCCAGATATTAAATCTATAAACTGTTTTTTGCCCCAGTTGTGTGCCTCAGGCTAGGGGTTTTTTTTTGTTTTTTTTTTTTTTTAATGCAGGTATCAGTAAATGTGATTTTACTGTCTTCGGGAACGTTATTAGATTAAAAAAATGCAAAATTTCATACTATGATGTATAATTAAATCTTGTCACCAGGGAAGGCAGTATAAAGTGTAGATCCATTTTTTAATAGAAGATTTTTTTTTTTTTAAGTGAAGAATTATTAAGTATAAGACAAAAAGCAAACAAGAGAATAAAAGGGCTGGTGTATTGAGAAATATTTTATAAAAATATTAATTCTTTTGTAGTTTAGAAGTTGTAAAGCAAAGTGGCAGCAAAAGTCAGAGCTGTATTTGATTAGAAATCAAAAGGTTATTAATAGTGCTGATTACTTCAGCTTAGTTATGTCTGCTCTAGTATTACTCTTATTTGTTTGCAACCCTAATCAAGCTCACTGTAAGCCCTTATCTTTGACCAGCCAGAAGAAATCATAAAAGGAAATAATTGTTTAGTGAGAAAGACTTTGATAACAGCATGACTCATGTGGGAGACAAGGAGATAACACTGTCTGAATGAAATGATATAACCAAGGTAGCTAAGGTGATAAATTCTTTAGTTGTCCTGTCCTCAGCAGCAAAATACACAGCAAATTAAAGATGACTTTTCAAGACTCGCTTTAAGAACTGGTGGTATTTGTAATTTGCATGTTTCACATTTGCATGTGTAGAGGAAAGGGAGGAGATTTGGTGTTGAGAATAATACGATTTTGTAAAGCCACAGATTTACCCACAGAGTTTGACCAGGCGATTCATCCATTACTTATTTATTCAGTCTTCTCTCTGTTGAATTGAAAACTGTGGTTAGTGTTTGGCTTTTATTCGACCAAAATATTTTCCAAAATTTAAGTATTTATCTGAAGAAAGGCATTGAGTATTCAGTAAAGCTTTTGATACTTACTGTACTGGTTAATCATTCTCATTGTTTGCTTTCTGTAGAAAGCCCTGTTTTTCATTAGAGTTGTTCAGAATTAAATTTTCTAGGCAGAGGTTCTCTTTCCGACTTGACCTGGTAGGTTGGGAAGCCCTTCAGAATCTTTTTATTTCTTTCTCCCTCTGAAAAATACTTTTACTCAAGACACTGCTGTGTCTTCATCTTGTTAAGCTAATCAGAGTGACCTCTTTAAGACTCTTACTGGAGGATATTTTTTTCAGACTTCAAGTACACTTGCATAACTTTTCTGTTTTCCTTCAAATTTTTTGATTACCCTTTAGGAAAATCAGATGCCAGAAGGATGAGACGGTGTTTCAGTATTGGTCTCTCCAATGCTCTCAGTACTGCGGAGGAGAATTCACTTACCTGCTTCTCTTCATTGTATTCAAGGTTCAAAATAAGTCTTTTTGCTGCAGTATCACAATGAGAGTTCACATTGAGTAACTTGTGCACTTCAATACTTGCTGTCTTAACTGATTATCCAGGGTATAGTCTACCGTTCTGTACATATGTTACGTTTTCTGTTCATTGGTCTGCACCTTAGTGCTTTGTTTTACCCAAACGTACTTTGTTAAAAGAGCCTCTTTTCAGCTTTGTGACTTTTTGCCAGTCTTATTTCTGTCTACTAATTTTATCAGCATTTTATGTGATGAAATGTTGACTAGTGTGAAGCCTGGCACAAATCCTTGCTGAAACCCAGGAGAAACATCTGTGCTAATTCCTCATTGTGTTTTGTAATATCTCTTAGCCCCATTTTAATGCACGTAATATACACTTATATAGTATCTCTTAATTTTTGAATCTGAAAGTCAGCTGCCTTGCAGAAAGTCTTCTATAGATGCATAATTACGGAAGAAGTAGTGTCATCAAATATTTGAGTTAAAATTACCGAATATTTTTAGTGACGAGATGCCAGTCCTCTACTTAAGTTACACATTTAGGTAGCAATATGTTACTTAACATACCTTTCCATGTTACTTAATATGCCTTTCCTGGGAGGAGCAGGAACTTCAGATTCGTAGTGTGTAAATGAGCATTTTTTAGTAACTTTGGATCTGTAGAGACTGTACCTGAGTTTTCACATGGTTACACTTGTAGTGCCTGCATCAAAGAGACAGTAATAAAAACATCGTGTGGGAACAAGGCTTTATGCATGATACACAATATTAGTGTGTCTGTGTGCCAGCACATTGTGTGCACCCTGGATAGCCTTAAAATACTTCCATCTTTTTCTAGATAGGACTTGAGTAAACTAGAAATGTACTCAGAATTGGTCTAGAGAGGGGACACCCTCCCACCCCACCACAAAATAAAGCTTCAGGATATTCTTGGCTCCTTAGTTTAATGCAAAAAGAAAAAAAAAAAAAAAGAAATGAAATATACTAGCTCCTGATTCAATTTTGCAGAATTCAGTTTGTGTCAGGGCTGAATTTATTACTGTATATCTGAAAATGAGCTGGATGTGTTGCTTCTCTGATATGCTACGGTTCATTCTCCTTACACTCCTTCAGCCATAGCTGCTTCTGAAAGAGATGGCCCTGGTGGCCCCATCTCCCATCTTGCCTCCTGCACTTACGCTGGAGCAAGTGTTCCATGTTCAAATTCACACACCTCTTGCACGTGGCTCACGTTACAGCCAGGCAAACACTGGCCACGGCACAAAGGAGGGGCAGCACCGGCTTGTGGGTTTAAACCACGACAGTGCGCAAGCAAGCAAAAGGCAAATCCATGTATTTCACCATCAGTGATGGCCCAGAGGGGTTTCAGTACAGTGTAAATCTGCAGCCAGATGTGCTGAGGAACTTACTATGCCAGTTGTTCGCCTGTACTGCCCCGTTGTGTTGGTGTGGCCTTCGTGAGAGAAGGCCCTCCATCCAAATTTGCAAGCCTAACCGCACACTCAATTGCTCCCTAACCTGGTTCTTTCAAAATGACCTAAATTAATACAAACATTGAAAAAAATATATTCTTATGAATCTTAACAACCACAAGCAAACCTGCCTTTATTTTGAAAGACCTTGGGTGCAGCACAGCACTGATGTGCTGTCAGGCTGGGTGAGCATCAGCAGTGATGATGAGCAACTAGAGGTCTGTAAGGGTGGGAGCCTGGGTCAGCTGCAGCCTCAAGAGACTAACCAAATGCAGCCTACATTTGCTGTAAAAGCACTAAATAGGGAGAGGTACTAAGTTAAGAATTAAGTGCCTTTACTAGGAAAGATTCAAGGTGAAAACAGTGGGAGCTTCTCGTTTTCAGTAGGTCTGGATTTTTCCTCACTGAAGAGCTACAGGTAAATGAATGCACTTTTCTGTAGGTGTGTACTGAGGGTGTGATTTTTATTTTCTCCCCCACCCCCCTTCGAGGAAGAAACGATTTTGAGTGTCTGGGTTTTTGAAGGCTCAGCTTCAGACATCTTAAATAGGGCTGACTTTCAACGGCTAATTGTTTAGCATTTACTGAATTTTGGGGCTTTTTGAGCAACCGAATCTCAAACAAGAAGAATCAATGTCTCTTGACATGCGTGTCTCTAGTGTTTAATGCGTGAAGACAGCTTGCAACCACATCGCAGGGAAAGCTGTATGGAAACCTTGCTAGGCTGGATTATGCAGAGAATTACCCGTAGTCACAGAAATTGATTACTGTAACTGATGTCTCTCTCTTTTTAATAATGTATTCTTATTATGTTTGTTAATCACAGGCGGGACTTTGAAGGCCTGCTGTCTAAGTTTTCTAAAATAAGCCTAGCATGCTCAGTCTTTTATGTAGTTCCACAGTGCAGGTCTCTGAACTTCATGCAGGCTCTAGAGCCTTAATGCCCATGTGTTCCCTTAGAAAATAGGATTTGATGATGTGTATTTTGCTTGCAGATTTTTATAAGCCGAAATTGAAGACTGGAACAGGCCTGTCCTGGTCTCTGTGCCAAACTTATGTGAGATAAAACACAGCCTGAAATAATTCTCTGTAAACTGTCGGTGACCACCAAGAGTTTTGATTTGGCAGTGATGACTGAATTGAGTCGGGGGACTTAGGGTAACATTTGCCAAAGGTGCTGAGTCTTACTTTCTGAAGGCACATGGGTGTGAGAAACAAGGAGCCTTTTAGTAAGACTTTAGGTAGTCTCTCCTAAAATATGTAGTGCTGTGTAGGAATATTTGAGATAGTTTAAAATTAACTAGTTCAGATAACAAAGGCAACAGAGCTACGTCTCACTTCAGTCTTCTAGTGGGTTAGTTACTGCAGGTAGGCAAGCATGTCAGTCGATCTTCATTTTGTCTGCTCTCCAGATGGAAGGCTATGTTGGATATCTCTGTTCATCATTGCACTTCCGATATAGTATATGTGTACTTTTAAACTGATGCAAGTAGCAACTGAACATGAAATGAGGGGGATTCGGAAAATTTCATTCTTAGGAGAAGACTTAAGAAATCTCCATCAAGAGAGACTTAAAAGATGATACCTGAAGCTCAGGTTGAAAAGTTTAGGACTTCTGTTACCTGAAGGAAAAAGGGTTGTTCACAAGTGAGGTGTTGGTTTTTGTGTTTTGGTGTTGGTTTTTTTTTTTTTTTAATCTAACTTAAAACCAAAATAAATGTACGTGTTGAAATTCCTAATTTTATGTTAATTTAGGTGTATTTGTCTGTCTGAAAACCCTAAATACTCTACTGCCAAGCAGTAGAAATTCCATCCACATTTTATAAAATAAGTTTTATATATGTGGCTTAATTACATTCTTAATGCAAGAGGTGTGAAGTACTGGTTTCAAATGAGAAAAAAATGCTTAATACTATGAAACAGAAGAGGTATGCATCATAAAAGCATCTTAACTCAAAGTTAACTTTGAGCGTGGCAGAACATGGTTAAAACTGAGACATGTATAGCCAGTTTTGTGGCAGGAGAGAGAGTGCAGAAATTTCTACTTTTGCAAATGAAACTCTAATGAAAGTTTTAAGCATTGTCCTGCTGTTTCTGTATTTAGCGTTCTCCCCGGCATCTTCCTGTTAAGGGGTAGCAAAATGTGTGGCATTTAGTGTGTGTTTAATTTCTCTTTTGTTTTTAAACAGATCTTCTTCAACTGGTAGCAGCTTTAAGAATTATGTGAGTAGAATTGTAGAAATGAAAGCAAATGAGAGAAGACAATGTAATGATGCTATATACTTATTTATCAGTTTTCTTTCATTTAGAAACTCAAGGGCTATTGCTTTTGGTTGCCAAATGTTAGGCTGATTGCTTTCAAGGTGAAGCTGTACTATGCTGCTTTGAACTGATACTGCATGATTAAGGTAGTAAGTAAGTGCCACTTAATTGGAACAGGCCTGATCAGAAGACATTCCAGGTAACTGATTTAAGCCAAACAATGCTTAATTGCAATGACTGTTGCTTAATGGGGATGGTAATTATGTGCATTGGGGATACCTTCAAATGATTCATTGGTAGTTTGGTCTTTTGTGTCTCCCTCACTGTTGGCTCTTTTTCCTGTTATTCAAAATAGCTTTCAGTGTCTTCATAAATAGCAATGATTCATTCAGAAAGCGGATAAGCCATTGCCGATGGTTGGCTTTTAATAATTCTGTGCCAGAGCTTTAAAATCAGCTTGCTTAAAATCATGATGCCTCTAATGAGTTTTGAGGACCTTTTTATTTGCTTTCAGGATTTTGAACTGTTGGGTTTGCTTTTTCGCTTTTCTATGCAATCAGGAATGTTAGAAATTGAAATAAGAAAAGACATGTCACATAATTTCTTGGCTTCTGGATCGGGGCAGGCTCTAGCATCATGAGACTTACTAAATCATAGAAGTTGATATGTTCTCTGCCCTTGGCAAGTCACTGACTTGGTTTAGTTCTGTCATATTTTCTTTGCCAGGGTTGTCTGTTTTCTTCTGCATGAATCCACCTGATCTGTTACAAAACACACTTTACGACTTGAGGAACCCCCTTCGCTGTTAAAACTGGCCAAAGATAAAACTGGGTCCTTTTCCCACTTTTTCTCAAACTTTGGCCTGCAAATGCACGTTTGCACCTTCATAATTTAGCCTTGCTCTGCCTACCTTCTCTGCTGCTTTATCATATCATCAGTATGTGATGCTGAAGTTGCTTTTTGTCTGTCCAGTTTTTCCGTACACATTTTTTTACAGGTTATCTTTTGGGCCAGGCCCCCTTTCAAATAGGTGTATGTGTTGAGTATTGTGGAGAGATGTAGTGTTTTCTGAGTTAACCTGGCAGACAAGAGTTTGCTCCTAATGCTAATATCATGATTTGTTTTTAATTCCAGAAGTCTCATGCTTCCATATCTTTCAGCCTTCTGTCTTGTTGACAGAGTGAACGAGTTGGATTAACATAAGTAAATGCACTTCAGTTTAAAAGACTTAGAATCTTTCAGTTTATTATTTCTAGAATAGCTGGTGCATTTATGTCCCTTTTTCCCCCCTCTTATTACATCTAGCACTTGATGTGTGGGTAGATTTTGACAATGGCTCCTGCAAGAAGTGATTTTCAATGACAGGAACATATTTAAGACATTTTCATTATTTAAAAACCAGACATGTTTCTCTGTCAGCAAATCCACTGCAAATATGAAAGCAGGGCGGTGTTTTTATCATGAACCTCAGAACTAGACTGTATCACCTTTTTCAAAAATGAAAGGACAATCCAGGGTTTGTGGGATTACACTTTCTCCTGTTTCTCATTATCTCTTCCCTTCAGGAATATTTAAGAAAGAAATTTGGAGTGACGCATACAAAAGGTGGCACAGGAGATTTTGTTGGCAAAACCAGAACTACACATCTCCAGAGTGCCGAAGTTGTCTGTTGACTCCAGCTGCCATCAGTCTACATATTGCATTGTATCTCTTGATTTAAATCAGCTGGGAATACTTAACCCCATTTACTTCGTATGAAAAAAAATTAGAAATATGAAGCATTATCTCTATCTGCATTTTCTATATAGATGTTTATAGGGAAGTCGAGAAGCTCTTGGGTATTGTCTAGACTACCTAATTCATTAGCCAGTGCTTCACAGAAGGGATAACTAACAACTTCAGGTTCTTGGTTTGCGTTTTTTTTTTTTTCTCTGCATCCTTAAAATGGTGGACAGCATTTTCAAAATGTCTCTCTCGATTTTGGTGCCTTTATTATGCTTCCACCCCACTTCAAGATTCACTAAAGGGCCTGATTTGCAGTGAGCAGAGATGTGGTACTCTGGGAAAGTCTAGGCTTCCTTAAGGTGTCTAACGGTTGGTTCCATTTACCTGTAGAAATTAAAAATTAAAGTAGAATTATTTAAAATACACTTGCAAGTCCACTTAGCTCAGTAAATTTGATGTTTTTAAAGCGTATTAGTGAGATCTAGACCCTTGTTTTGCTAGGCGTTGTACTTACTAATATAAATCTCTTTTAAGTCAAGGACTTATGTTAGAAAAACCAAACAAGTAAATTAATAAGAAAATCATAAATCTAACATTGCCCATGTAGTAGCCAATTATTCTAGTTCTGTGATGTATAAAGAAATATACATTTTTATCACAGCATGACTTACACTTCAGTGCAACATAAATGCAATTCTTTAATCAGTAATTTCCATATATACACAAATCTTGAAGTGGAAACAATCATAAAACATAGCTGAGTTAAATCTGTTGACCAGTCTGTAGGGCATAGATACTTTTTTGTGAGTAGGTGGTTTTATAGATTTTCCATTAAATGCTATAATAAATATTTTTTTAAGGAGAGCAGTAACTATACATATTTTGAGTAAAAAATTAGGAATCATTACAATATTTCTCATTAAGTAAAATCTTTTAAAATAAAGGTCATAATTATTAGAGTGTTAAAAGGTAAACCAGTTTGCTTTAAGCTAGCAGAACTAGTAGGTATGTTGTAATGAGCTTCAGATTTGCTGGTTAGGCCAGAGCGCGGTTGCTGTAGATGGAGGTGGCTGACTTCTGCTGGGGACCTGCCCGCTGCCTGTACTGAGCATGAGAGTTCCTTTACTTGTGGGTGTGTAGCAGAGCTATTTGAATTAAATACTGCAAAATTTTTTTTCAGGCTTTCAGACTCTAAATCAAAGTCTGTCCCTTACTGGCTGGACTGTCTGTTGAGATTGGAAGTTACCTGGCTCAGCCTGATGCCTGGGGCTTCTTGTGTAGGGACAAAAGAGAGAGAGGACGTAAGGATGCCTGCAGTCGCACAAAATTCTGTTATAAGATGTGGCCACGTAGGAAATGCTTTCTTTGCCCAGCTGTCGCTATTTGTAAAGGGTCCTCTTGCCTCTCACCCAAAAGGAGGGTTGCTTCCATCTCCAGCTTCTGATCTTCCTCCTCCACCTGGGGACTTGGTTGCTGAAGCGGTGATGTGGGGGAACAGCGGCAGCCGTGGCTACAGGCCGTTGAGGCTGGAGCAGAGGGGATGTTTTGATCGCCGTGCTCCATCTCTTATCTTATGATGCAGACGAGAGCTCAGAGTGTTTCTCACTTGTGCTGTTGCTGACGCGGTGGTTCTGGGATCTGAAGCCTTTCATTTTTTCATAGCCTTCATAACCTTTCTTTTTTTATCCTCCCTTGGCATCTCACAGTTCAGAAAGGAAGAGTCAGTGCCCAGAGGACCTTGCAGTGTGACTGGTATGTGCGTGATTTGTGTAGTGTACTGCAGAGCTAGGAGGTGGAGAAAGGGAGTTACCATGACTTGCTCGGTTGAGACCCCTTGCTCGGAGGAGAGGTAACTGCATATCTCCATGGGGGGGGTGAGGTGGGAGGAGAGCAGACAATTTAATAGGCTTTCTATATTGGTTTAGCTTGTTTACTGTGGGAATTGTAGCTGAAGAGAGTCTTTTGGAAGCTGTGTTACATGAGAGAAGATAAGTGCCCTCATGAAACACAAGTAAGGATGTAAGAAAAGACACGGAGGGCCATGTGGAAAAAACGGACAAATGGGCCATCTGTAATATAAGAGACACTACTACTAGATGCTGGTAGTGCTTCTAAAGTCATAAATTGATAATGCTGTTAGTGTTAGATGCCAGAACTGCTGCTGGTGTCCAACAGCAGGAGTGATTTTCCCACTGGGAGAGTGAGTCATGCTGTCCCTGTGGAGAGAAGTGTATTAAAAACATGGAAACCGGTGAATTATGTTATTTTTTGGAAAACACTGAAATATATCTTATACAATGCTTGGCATCATTGCATTTCAAATAGGTTCAGATATGTAACCTAGAGCAAAATAGGAGGGTGTATGGGACTGGTCTGTGTTAGGCACTGAGGTGGTATGTGGAAGGGCATAAGTAGGAAGGGAAAGGGCACAAAGGATTTAAGGTGGATGGTAGATAAAGGATAAATTAGAGCTGGCCTTCCATTAGTGATGTCACCCCTCAAGTAGGAGAATGCACAAAGTGTCTTCTCCTTCAAGGAAGAAATAGGTGGCAGGAATGGAATTTAAATTGAGTTGCCCTAATGATAGGTGTCACATAGCAGAACAATTTGAATGTTGTGCTTCTGTTTAAGAATTTTAGAGTCATTGATGTCAGTAGCAGGAGGAGCTGCAGTTCGGAGTCCCCCAAAATCCTAGCATTATTGATTTTTCAATTGTGGCAGTGCTTAGGAGCCCTGGCAAGGTAGAAAGCTGTGTAGCTGCACGCTGGGCTGTGGCAGGGGCTTCTGCTCCCTGTGGGCCAAGTAGCCAGGGGCTGAAAGGGAGAGCGTGGCCAGCAGGGCAGTTGATGACAGCCCGGTGTTCCCACTGCCAGGCAAGTCCAGGGCCAAGTTGGGAGGTCGGTCTGTGGGTCAGGGTCTGGGTCAGGATCGATGGGACCCATGGCCCACAGGTACGGTGATGTGGCTGGGGCTGTAGCTCAGGCACGGACAGGACCAGGCAGCAGAGTGTCAGCTTAAAGGAGCTCTCAGAGGAAGAGGGTCAGTCCTGGCTGAGGCACCCCAGCAGTGCTGTCTGGGAGCCTTTCTCTCCAGCAGGAAGGGGCCAGCCCTCAGCTGTACTGTCTCTAAGTTGGCTCTGAGCCCAGGCACCCAAACCCCCAGGAGGGGGATGCTCTCAGGATGCTGACGCTTTACTAATCACAGCTGCCCTAAGTCTCTCACTTGCAGCACGTCCTCTTTCAAAATCTTAGAAGCTACTGGGTGAGACATAACTGGTAAATGAGATGAACGAGGGTGTAGAGAGAAGAGCAAAGCAACAGGGCAGAAAGTGCTTTCTGCAGATAATAGCCTTGTACACAATTTGTAGCCAAACTGAAGCAGTCACCCTAATCACAGCTTGGTTCTGGTTGTTTATTGTATTACTTACATACTGGCCTACTTAGAGGAAAATAAGTCTCAAATGTTGCACCACAAGAAGTAAAAGGAAATGTTGCAGCCTTTGACATGAAGAATCAGGAGAGAGAATTTGGAGGAGAATTTACAAAACCAAAGGAAAAAACAATGTTGTGGGCATGGGGAGGGTAAATGACACGATGATATGGCAGGTCCTCTCAGGAACCCTCAAGGACCGGGAGGAATTTAATAACATAGAATTGGATGGAGTGGATGAAACACCATGTGTGACAGAGCTGCTGTCTTTTTTGCCTGACTGGGAGAACAGCTTGTGACTGGTTTAAAGTAAGGGCAGTATAAGGTTCTGCATGAGTCACGGCAAGCCAAAACCGTACCTAACACAGCTCTGCTTAGCGGTGTTCCTCCCTTCATTGTTGCAGTAGCAGCCCCGGTCACACGTGGGCAGCCTGTTAAAATAGGCAGTGTACAAATGCCAAATGAAAGACAGTGTCTGCCTGATAGAGCTTACCCTGCAAATATAATAGGAGGTATATAGAATAGGCAAGTGCAGGCAGGTGGGGAGGAGCAAGGAGACATTGAAACAGTGGTCTCTAATCTCTCTATGTACTAAGGTACTGATTCTGCTGTGAAAACAGGTAGGGCAGAGACCTGTTCTCCCAAGGACCTGGTGCCTCTTACAGCCATTGTTTTCTCTTTGGCCTGAGTGGGGTTGCTCTGGGAATGTGTCATAGCTGCACAGGCCTCTTTTAGAAGAGACACCTGATAAAAGAGTTGTGAGAGAGCCGCGTGACTAAGTCAGCGCCTACTTGTACCGATACTATGACTAAGGCTTGTACTGATATAATGAACGCCTCAGTAAGGCAAGCAGAGCTGGAGAGGTGTCATAGGACCGCAGGCGAAATAACTGCTCGAGGTCTCTGCACGCCCAGGAAGGCATTGCTGCAGTGACCGCAATCATCGTTTGTTTGCGGTTACACAACATACTTTCCCTTCCGAGCAGTGAGTCAGAGCATTCACAACCAGTGTGATTTTTAGTGTTGTGTCTCCCTTTGTAACTTGAACTTACACTTCCATGTTCTTTTAAAATAATGCATCTAACTTTGCAGAAGGGGCCTTATATACGCAAAGAATTGCATACTGAAGAAATTCTGTCTGGCTCCCAAGAAAGCAGTCTCAGTTAAATCAGACACCAGTAGGTCACCTCAGGTCATAAACTATGTTGCAAAACATAAAATCATTCTGACTTTTCCCAAAGTTTTTGTATACAAACAAGTAGCAAGGTAAGGAAGTCAATGTATTCAGTTCTGTTTCAGACTTTTGTAAACAACCCCCAAACTGATAGAATACAAAACACCCATCAGCATGCAGCTGGCTTTTTTTTTTTTTCCTCCTTTCTTTTTTTCCCCCCCATGGTGACTAGGGACAAAGATCTTAATTTGTTCATGTTTGTATCAGGTAAACTGTCTGCATTATGAACCTTACAACATGGTGTTACACAAAGAACCAACTTCGTTTTGGGACATTCTCATACTAAAAAAGGGTGAAAATATTGCTGTGCGTTTGACAGCAGATAATTTGGTGACATTTGGGTAACTTTGTTTACCACTCGGGAGGTCAACGCAGGCAGTTAAGCAGTCGGTTACACGTACAAATAAGTAGATCCCATGTGGCTAAATGACAGTGACAGAGCGTTGCAGATTGGACCTCATTTTTCGTTTCCTGCTTTTAGAATAATTCCATTCAAATCCCTTCTCTTTTAGGATTTGATGTATTGCAACCCATGTGTTTGGAAGTTATGACAATGAATATCTGTGAAAATTAGGTATGAGCAAATCGAGTGGAGAAGATTTGGAAAATGTAAATGGGTTTTTAGATTCACAGAATTCATCAACCGTTTGGAAATTTTTTTACTTCCAAGAATAAGCACTGTATTATGTCCAAGAAACATCAGTTGTGGCAGGGAATGGGGGAGCCGAGGGGAGAAGAGTAGTTTTATCTGAATAAAAGTTCTGTGCAAATGCTGAAGAAAACCAGAGATGACGTTGCATAGCAGAATTCATCTGTTCCAGCAAGTGTATATACTGTAGACGGAGTAGCAGCTCAATTGCTGTAGAAATTAATTTGCCCCACACAGAATAAGTTGAATAATTTATTAGAACAAACATGCAGGGCCATGATGGGAAGCCATCTATATTCAGTGTATCTATAAGGAGACAAAAAATGAAAGTAATCTTTTAACTTGCTCTTTGCAAGCAGAGAGGGAAGACCTGAAAAAGATTTCCTGGGCTGTATGTATGACAGGGTGGAGAAGCAGGATGGAGAGAAGCTGCTCTGCACGCTGACATCTTACTGAGCAAACATGGATACCAGCAAAAATGGACTCACCAACTCCTGCACCTGACAATACAGAGGAGAAGTCTTTAGTGTTGCTCCTCATATCAGTGCGTGTTTCTTTCCTCTGGAGGAAGGAAGAACTGGAGTCTTAAGAAATCTGTCCCTGGAGCAATGCAGCTGTGCACTGTTCCCTACAGAGGACCCGTGACAGTTGTATATGGTTTCTGTATGATGGCCACAAAGCTTGTATGGTTACTGCCAATACTATGACGGTGGAGTATGATGATAAATTAGTTAGAATAATTTACAAAGGAAAAAAACTTGTGATCTGATCTTATTTTCCTTCACAGCAAAGTAATAGGGTGTCCCAGGTCTCCATCAGGAGAAACCTGACGGGGGGAAGTGAACTCCTGGCGTAGGTATGTGTGTAAAATGAGGCGGCTGCCTGCTGTCCTGACCTGAGCAGCCGGCTGTACGCCTGGTGCATTCACAGCCAGGGGAACCAGGGGACGCAGGCGGCAGCTTGCTGGAGAGCAGCGGGTGTGCTAGTGCTGTATCCAGGCGAGCCACAGGCTTCGTGTGACAGCTGTGGAGTGTGTGCTGCTTATACCCGATGTTTAAGAGTAGTAGAAGGAGAGGTGCAAAGCTTTAACAGCTAAACAAGGTGCTCATCAAAGTAGACCAAATATGTTGAAATAAAACATAGTTGTTTCTTGCAGGCAGCTGGGAAATGTCAGCCTTGGTGCTAAATCTGAATTATTGTTGGATAAATAAAACTTAATCAGAAGGAAACTATTTAATCCTCCTTCATACATGAGAAAGAAGCAAATAAAGGTACAAATCCAGTGTTTGCTTTTGCACGCCCACCGTTGTTTCTGACTCCTCTTGGCTTTTGTCTAGAGGAGAGAAAACTGTAGTGGTTTTCATTTGGTCTGTATCAGATGATGTTTGTCTTTTACACAATTTTGAATGGTGAATTTCCATTGAGACCAGTTGTATCAATACATTGTCTAGGAGACTTTCTGAATTCTTTTGTTACAGCCTCATGTCATGTCAATAAGCACACAAGCAGCTGTCCCCGGTTTTCCTCAAAACATTATGGAAGTGTTACACTGGCTTTGACTGTGCATGTAAAACATACCTGTAATTTTTGCGTTCCTGTTGGAGAGCTTTTCAGGCAGCTGAATTTGGTGAAGCGTATATACTTGAGGTGGAATCCGTCTTAGGCAGCATTAACCATTAGTCTGTACGGAGTTGTTTGGGCTCCCTTAGTAGCCTAAGAAAAAAGAGATGTGTCCATAGGGTGATTGACCCTCAGCCAGTGGTTGAATTTTAATGCACTTGTTTAAATGCATTCCTTCTAGATGGCTGAAGGTGACATAAATTTTGTCTTTACTGGTGTGATAGCAAATGGTTCGATCATAGTGAGAGGCTGAACTGGGAACTGCTGTGGCAGGTAAGCACGTTTGCCTTAAGACAGTATAACTGGTATATTAGAGATAACAGCTGATTGTTACCACTGCCTGGCTGCATGCTAGGAGTATCGGCAGAAACGCGCTCTGAAGTTACAGAAAGGTCTTTGTTACTGATGACAGTCTGGTTTTCTGACTCGGTAACATTTCCTACCATAGCAAGTCTTTTGGAATATGAGCTTGCATATGGGCAGGTGAAGTTGTTCGTTGTAAGTTGGCAAAAGGGATACTCTGGTATCCAGGTCTTCAGATGCATGATTTCAGTAATGTAGCTGTGTACCATTCTCCTTCTGCTTGTTTTGCTATTGAAAGAAGAACAGCCAGATTTCTTCTGCTGCTGATGCCTGTAAAATTTTGACTCACAGAACTGCTTCTCTAACCACTGGTGGGAAATGAGTTCAGTGGGGTGGTTGATGGAGCAGCTGCTCCCTGTGCCTTGCCCAGCTGAGAAGATTATTCTGCCGTCAGTTGATTTGCCTTTCCTGCCCGCCCGAAGTTCTTCCACTGTCCTCACATGGATCATCTTCTGGTGAATTTGCGAAGCCTTGTACCTTGGATCCATTCGTGAAGCAGACTTTCTTGTGCACACTGAATTCATTGTGCTCTCATGAGAACAGTTTTGTGCTACCCAAGGCTTATGATTAGTCTGGCTTTTGAAGGCTGATTCAGCAGACGTATCTCCTATAGCAGTCTCAAGTGCAGCAAGTATTATGCATATCTGCTGTATCAAATTCCATGGAGCTTGTGGGTGGTTTGGAAATAATGTAAGCTAAGCAGTTTTTGAGCACAGCTTGTTCCTGTAGATGAAGGCACTATAGCCTCTACGAAGTGCAGCTTTCTAATTTTTTTCTGTCATGTACACTAAACAGGAGCTTAGAAGTGAGAAGTTTTCAGTGAGAACCACTCTTTCTTTATGATCTGGGTGAAGTGGAGAGCCCAATTCGCAGTGTTCAGTAATTTCTGGAAAACATGTAAGTAGAAGTGCATAAAGTTTGAAAGGCAGTGCCCTGACAGAGACAGAGGTGTACAGCAAGTTTTGCTAATTTTACATGTGTGTAGATCTATACATGTATAATGATTCCACTCTATACTATTAAGAGATGCTGCCCACAGGAGACTTGATTCAGCTGGACTCTTCAGGTTTGTCTCAGGTTATACTGAACTTCTAAAAAACAGCTGGTAGCCTTGGATAGTAAAGAAATACCTGCAAATATTTTTTTATTTTAATATGAGGAATGATGACATTATTTTCTTTCTGATAAGATCGGTGGCTCTACAAAAGAGTGCTTGCATGTTTTTCCTAAGCGTGTGGTACACCACTTTTAAAAACAATGAATGCAAACTGACATTCTTTTTTAAGGTCGGACTTGTAGTTTTAGAAGGGGTACTGCTGTTGTTGAGCTCTGTTACCACCACTTGCATTTACTGCTGGAGGGATGCTGTTTATTGTGTCCTTTCCTGTCTTAGTACTTCTGAAAAGGGAAAGCTTCACG
>NW_009258615.1:5124802-5139775 GCF_000687185.1 Egretta garzetta | reverse complement strand
GGAGATGTGAATGTGCCCTTCACGTAGAACCTGTGAACAACAATATCAGCGTCAGGAAGGGCACAGCTCACAACAGGATGACAGCAGCTTGTTCTACAGCCTCCCTGTGATCTGAACGCAAGGGAATGCGTGGGTAGTGAACCTTTGTAATTTTTCCTTTTCTTACAAGTCCATTTGCTCCGTAGCTGCTGGGTCCAAGGCATCCTTTTGCAGGAGGAGCTGAAGGCGTGGTGTAGCCTGGGTAGTGTTCCTGAAGGTGGAGGAGGCACGCTGAAGTGCTTGGTTCTGTGCAGATCTCTCTGTTGCCGTGTTGTTGAATGCACTAGTTTGCACAGACCACCTTATGCCGCTCTTTCAAAGAATCCGCACTGAAGAACTCTCCGTAACAATTCCCCACCTTACCTGTGCATCCAGCTGCAGATGTGTCAGCCTTTCTGCTGAAAAACACAGAATCTGGATATGGTAGAGGACAGAATCGCAAGCTGGCTTATTTTATAATCCAGTTGGTTAGTAATGCTTCTCTGTAACCAGCTGATGTTTCTTCTTTGAGAAACGGTGTTTGACTGTTGTTTGACTTTTTTTGCTTTTGCTGATCCTGACATCTGACACTGTCTCTGTTTCCTGATCGTGTCCTTTTGATGCTCTTACAAAAATCACTGAGTTGCTTCTAATACACACCATTTTTTTTTGTGAATCTGACATATTTTTTTTTTTTTTTTCCTCAGATACAGTGGACTTGTGAGAAGAGGCTGTTCTTTTAGCACAGGGAATGCAAGCTCAGAGGAATGCCCATTATGGCAGTATTGTAAATGTGTCAGCGTGCAGGTCTTAGGAGCAGCAGGGCAGTAACTCTGCGGTAGAACAAGAGGTGATAAAGCACGTGTTAAAGAGGAAGAACAACTTAGGCTGAGAAAAACAGAAGTTGCCCATATTTGAGGGATCAGAATTGTAGTCTGTCAGTACTGAATATCTCACTACAGGCATGGCCTGTGTAACACAGGGTCAAGCACCATGCACTCCAACATGTGCCCTTATCCTAAAATCAGTTGTGTCTTTGAATGCCAAAGGAGAGTATGCTGGCAGAAGTATTATTTCAGTATGCATAGCTGAGGCACCTCCGTAGTGTTACGAACAGAGTTACTCGATGCAGAAGATGACTAAACCAGTAGAGCAGCAGCTGGCAGGACAGTCCAGGAAAGGCTGAAACCTGTGTCTGAAGGAGAGACAAGTACTATGGTGCAGTGAAAATGTCTCAACCTATTCCTAGGCATCAGAGGCAAACCCATGTAGATGGAGGTCTTTATAATCTGAGCAAACAGGTGCTTGGCAATAGCATTATATGAGCGTAAACATCAACTCTTTGTAGTGGTGTTAGCAGCATACTACCCTAGATGCTTCTGAATGCGTTCTTTCGTTTACTTTCTGTTTTGTTGAAAAAAGATCTCTCCACTAAGTTTTTTAAGGATCTTCTGCTTTGTAGAGTTAGTTCTTTCTGAACTAAGTGAAGTATATTGGCAGTGCCTAGTTGCTGTATTAATTTGGAGGTGGTGGTTATTTCCATATTCTGATGAGTCAGACCTTGGTGATCTGAATCAGTCTGCCCCAGATGCCTCAGTTATGCAAATGTCAGAACTGATCACTAAGGTTTGATGTGAAAATATAAGTCTTCAAGTGTTGGTGTACTGGTTGTACTCCTAGCACGTAAATATTTCCCTGCATTGGCAGATAAATGAACTTGGTGACCTGCTAGGTCTTTTCCATCTCTCTCTTAAAGGGTTGTCCGTGTTGAAGCCCTAGAGCATCACTGTTGTTGCCTCCTTCTGAGCCAGCTGGCCTCAGGGAAAGAATCTGTCAGTGACTAGGAGAGCTTGCCAACTGGCTGTGAGTTGTGTGCTGGCTCAGGAGACCCCTCCTTCATACTTTTATAGCCTGCAGAAATGGGCCTCTCTATTATCTGAACCTGTGATTGTTTGGAGATTGCTGGGCTTTGCGACGACCCGGGGATAATAGCCTTGTCCTTTACAGTGTTCTGCTGCCCTTTAAATTTGAAGTGTAGTGAGAACAAAGTGTGGCAGTTCTTGAAATAGCATGGAAATGGAGCCAGCCTGGGGCCTCTATGGAGATCTAAAGCAAGTGGGGTGCAGCCAGCATAGCTACCATACTGCTGGACCAGTGGATCCCTTTGCAGCCTACGAGTTCTTCACAGTAACCTAAATCTGCCCTGTCCCACTGCAGCAAAAGTGGAAAGATAACTGTGGCATTACTGGTTGACAGCCGGCTGAATATGAGCCAGCAGTGTGCCCAGGTGGTCAAGAATGCCAATGGCATCCTAGCTTGTATCAGGAATAGTGTGGCCAGCAGGAGTAGGGAAGTGATCATGCCCCTGTACTTGGTGCTGATGAGGCTGCACCTCAAATACTGTGTTCAGGTTTGGGCCCCTCACTACAAGAAAGATGCTGCATTGCTGGAGCGTGTCCGGGGGAGAGCCACAAAGCTGGTGAGGGGTCTGGAGCACAGGTCTTATGAGGAGCGGCTGAGGGAACTGGGGTTGTTTAGTCTGGAGAAGCGGAGGCTGAGGGGGAGACCTGATCGCCTTCTACAACTGCCTGACAGGAGGCTGTAGTGAGGTGGGGGTCGGCCTCTTCTCCCTGGTGATGGGCGATAGGATGAGGGAAAATGGTCTGAAGTTGCGCCAGGGCAGGTTTAGGTTAGACATTAGGAAAAAGTGATGGCAGGGTTAGGTTAAAGGTTAGACTTGATGATCTTAAAGGTCTTTTTCAACCTACATGATTCTGTGATTCTATGATTACAGCTGGTGTTCTGTCTGTGAGATGGATCCCGTGTGTCACACAAGGCTTTCAGGTGGAGGGAGCAAATGTCTCCCCATGTCATCAGCACGCTGAGATTAAGATAGCATGTAACTCATGAGCTGGGAGTGTGAACTACCACTGTATGAATCTTTCTCCTTCTCTCCTCTAGGCCCAACATACCAATGGTTTCTAGAACATTACTACAGTGGAAGAAGAAGCCTTTGAATTCAAAATATCATGTGTTCTTTTTGGTATATACACAGGCTTCTGGGTGTTATAGAGGAAAGGGTAAATGTGTGAAGAGATGAGTCTCCCTTAAAAGGATGAAGAAAAGAGATAATTAGGTTGGTTAAACAAGGGGATAACAGAAGTAGGAGAACAAACAGATGAAAAAGATGTGAAGACAGGGAAGAGAGAAGCTTGTATCTGGAGAAATGGTCATATTGTCAGAAATGTCTAGGAGTTTTGGACTCCTCCCCCCCCCAGTCTCACTTTATTTCTCATGAGAGTTAAGCCTCTGGGAATCTAAGTCACTATTGGAAAGGCTTTTTAGATTCCTGAATCACTTCTGATGGTTTTCGAAATTCTATCCTGAGTCTGACATACTAGGAAAAGCTTCTCTTTCTTTGTCACTTAAATGATACAATATTGGCAAATGGAGGAAGCAGCTGTGAAGGTTTCCTGTATTCTACCCATATGGGATGCTGAGAGAAGTGAGATGAAGGTGCACTGACAGTATAGAGCCAGGTGGGATGTGATGTCCTTTAGCACTTCCAGATCACAGTTGAGTTTTTGAGTGTCTGGTCACAAATGCATAACAGACAAGCAGCTGTGCAGAGTCAGAATAAAGGTGTATACAGCCTTGTATAAAGATCTTTGGATCTGATTTACAAATATATATTTCTTTCCCCCCTTTCCAGTGGTCAGCGTAAGATTTATGTCAACAGGGGCTCTGAGAGTATGCTTCTGTGTCTCGTAAGCAACCAAAAGCTGTCTGATATGTCTTATATGCCACAATAATATCTAGACTTACAGTGATATAAAGCACCTTTGGATGTTGAGTTCATATTCAAGGAAAAACACAAAGTCAGCCTACATCAGGGCATGTGTAGTCTAAGACTGTGTCTTTGAATAGCTAATTCCTATGCACCACGCTCTGCACTGCCCTGATATCTGGTGATTAAATAGCGTTCTTTAAAGTGGCACTAATATTGTGCATCTTCTGGCAGAAGTTCTTAAAATCTGCACCGATTGTAGTTGTTCAGTAAAAAGGTAAGTATGCCCCTTAGGAGAGCTGCAAGGGAAAACAGCTTATCTGCACACACCTGAAACTGGAAGAGACAATTCACTGGAACTTAATTTGCTGCATGCTGGAAAGACTAATGATGATTCTGCATTCCATTGGCAAAGAAACGAGGTAGATGGCAAAAAAAGCTCTTATTATAGTGCCTGGGTAGTAGAAATTTATGAGAAGCTTGTTCTGCTTTTGCAACCTGTGATGTCATTTCAAAATCTTGCCGTAAGGATTTTGAGGGTAAAAAGCTGCAGTACTGTAATCTAAAGAAAAACGACACCTGCACCAAATCTGACAATAACTTAATTTCTATCACGTCACATCCTAACTACTGCAAATGTACTGTTGCTGTAGAAGAGTAATTTAATCTTATTTGCAGTATTTCCATAGTAAAAGGGTGTAGAGTGGGAAAAGGAGGGAAAACCCCTAGGAGAAGTAGCTATTTCATGTTATGCTGATATAATACTGACAGTGAGGAAAAAATGAAATGACTTCTGTCACATCTCTTCTCTACTTTTTCTTCCAGCAGCTCTTCCTGTTCACTGGAACTTAGCTATGATGTTGATCAGAGGGTGAAGTAGCTAGAACAGGTATAGTATTGACATGTATAATGGGCTACTAGCTGAACTGCAGGAACTTGGAAAAGACTGTCCATCCATTTTTGTATTATGTACCTCTTCATTAAGGGACATAGGGAATACCATAATGGCTTCGACTAGAGCTTTTTGTTGCCAGTACCTTGTTCCAGCTGAAAACCAGTAGCGAAGGTCAGTGGTGAAAGGGGAGTAAGAACTGGGAGACCCATTCTGGTACTTCACCTGTATATTCTTATTTCCGGTTGTCTGGGACTTCCTTAGCTATAGGTTTGTAATCTGAACAGTTCTGCATGCTGCTTATTTTTTCTTTTTCTTTTTTTTTCTTTCTTCCCCCCCTCCCCCCATGTTTTGGTCCAATTGAACTTTTAACTCATGAACACTTTTGGCATAAACCTCATCCTCTGGCTGTGGATGACACAGCTTGGCTACATTTTGTAGGAAAAAATAAAACTTTGCTTCTGAGCCTTCCACCTGCTCATTTCATTTGATGACCTGTGTTTCTTTTGGAGGAAATGCTGAAAAATTATTCTTTATCTACTTCCTTCACTTGTGATTTTGTAGACATCTATGTCATTTATCATAAACTCTCCAGTTACTTCTTTGTCAGGTCGAAGATCCCTTACTTCTTTAGTCATTCCTTACATGGCAGCTGTTCCATGCTTTTCACCAAGCTGGTTGTCCTTCCTTGTTTTCTGTTTCTGTTGTCTTTTCTGAGAAGAGGCAGCCATACCTGTGCACAGTGTTCATGATGCAGAGGAACCTCTCATTTATGTTGTGGCATTATCTTCTTTTATTATTTTTTTTTTTTTCCTTTCCTAAAAAATTCTAAAATTGCATTTACATGTTTGACTAGGGCTGAGCACTGAGCTTAGATTTCATAAAGGTTTCTACTGTAACCCCCAAATTTGTCATGCGTGGCGTCAGTTATTTCGGATCCCATCCATGTGTATGTCAGGTAGAATTGTTGTAAGCAATTATTAAGAATGGATTTCATCTGTCATTTTGTCACGATACTGTTAGTCATCTGTAACTCTTGTCAAATAGTTTTTGTTTTTACTTACTTGATTACCTTGGTGACATCTACAAACCCTGACAGTTCACTTCAAAATAAGGGTCATTTCACCCTTTTCCTGGGTCATTTGGTAATTGGACAGCAACAGCTAAGGATCTAGAATAGGTCCCTGCAGGACTTCACTGAATCCCTCTTTTGAAAAAACTAAGCTCTTATTTTTCTTCTACCTTTTTTTTTTTAATCCCCCCATCAGGTTGCTTCCAGTCTTCATCCATAGCAGCGCCAATGAGGAAATTTTCTTGAATTCAGGTAGACTTTATCACAGTGATCTCTCATGCGTGCATGCTCGGCTATCTCTTCAGAGAACTCTAATATATGAGAGAGGCACGTTTCCTTCTACAACAGGTGTGTTGATCTTTGTGCAAAAGAGAGGTCATTCGATTGTGGGCAGTAAGGGGCATGCAGAAGCTTTGAATTCTGTGACAATTAAAAACTAAGGCTAATCAAAACCTAGTTGTGAAACTGAATTTTTGACTTTTTTGTTACAAAGCTGTGGCTTTAAGAAACACACCAAATATTGGGGCATCGACTGAGTTGACAGCAAGGACACTCTGCTAATTTCAAATGCTTATTTTAAAATGGTTTGGTTTGTGATTTAGTGGAAAACATGCTTCTTATGCAGACTTTATTTCAATGCCAAGTCTGAAATTCCAGCACCAAGCTGTTTTCTAGTTGTTCAGCCTTCCGGCAGAAGCAGTGGTTACATTAGTTTACACTTTCATAACTTCCATGTATCTGAGAGGATTTTTGCCAAAAGACTGCATTGCCGAAAAAGCTCTATACTAGGGGACAGAAGAAGCACAGAACCTTCTGAATCTGCTACAGCAAATGATGGTATACCATCCTCAATATATGCTTTTTTTTTTTCCTCCCATGATTTTGCAACTACAGGAGCTGCATGGCATGACTTACAAAGTCTTGTGTCCTTTCAGCAGCTGCTAGAGAAGTAGTATTGTGGTTTCTCCATGTTGTTTTTAAGTTGTTCTGGGGGAACTGCTGTGAGAAATAAGAGACTTCATTCAATCCGTAGGTTTTCTGTTTCAAAAGTCAGGAGGTACCTCCTTCCATTCTTTCTCAAATGCTGATGACATTTTACAAAAAACCATGCATCTCCTTAAAGATGATTTTTAGCTACCTGGCCCTGTTTGTTGACCTGGAGGTCAAAGACCTCAGTAGTCCTTTGAGGTGTCTGACCCCTGTGGATGGAACAACTGATACTGGTAGCAATGACTGGCATGCACCATAATTTTTTTATGAGAAACTACCATACAGTGAAGAACAGTCCTATGGAAATGCATTCCATGGTAGCAGAGCAGCAATTAACAGTCCTGTCTCTCCCCACTGGGAGATGACTAATATTTAGTTTACTGCCAAACTTTTAACACAAAATAAAAAGCAAACCCATTCCAAGAGGCTGAGGTTCAGATGAGCTTTTTCATTAAATGAAACATTTTTTTTTATGTATATAGGAAGTAGTTTTAATTATTTCTGTACCTGGAATTGTAAGCAATGCCGTGAGGCTACTGTAACATTTGGAGTGGAGATGTACTCAGCATTTCTGGCGTTCCAATGTATTGGCATGTGACTGGCCATGCTGTGCATCAAGGCTGTGCTAGGTGGGTTGAGGAGTCGTTATGCAAGCTAACTTGCCTCTGTGTCATTTTGTCAATAGAGGTGTTATAAAAATCAGTAGTAAGCTATTTGGGAACTGGGGCTTTGCCAGACGAAAAGAATTAACAGCTTCTTGAATATCAGCAATAGAAATTGGCTCATCTGAGGAGTCAGCCATGTGCTCAGAAATAGGTGGTAACTGTAGTTTATTTAATAGGAGAGTTTAAGATGATTGTGCAGAAGGCTGTGGGAGTGAACATACTTTTTGCAAATACACAAAACGGATTATTATATGTTTTTTAGTGAACAAACTGGCTGCCTGCTCCATTTTAAGCAAAGAAATGTTCTTTGTTACCTGAATCATTCTCTCTTTTAGCTTCCTTATTTTCCACAACACGCTTTTTTCGATAACTTATCTCTTACTCTGGCTACATCTGAAATACCCCACTGGCTTGCTCAACTTCTGAAGAGGTAAATCATCCTGGCTGATGAAATCGTTTCTGTTCTACAAAGACAGAAGCGTTATGTTCCAAATCATATTGAAACTTGGTATCTTGTTTTTAAAAATGAAATGGGAAATTAATTGATTGTTCCTTAGAGACTCATCTCCTAGAAAGATTTCTCCTAGAAAGAGTCCAGAGGAGAGCAACTAGGATGATAAAGGGACTGGAGCATCTCCCCTATGAGGAAAGGCTGAGAGGGTTGGGCTTATTCAGCCTGAAGAAGAGAAGACTGAGAGGGGACCTCATCAATACATACAAATATCTTAAGGGTGTAAGTCACGAGGATGGAGCCAGACTCTTTGCAGTGGTGCCCAGTAACAGGACAAGGGGCAATGGGTACAAACTGAGACATAAGAGGTTTCAGTTGAATATGAGGAAGAACTTTACTCTGAGGGTGATGGAGCAGTGGAACAGGCTGCCCAGGGGGGTTGTGGAGTCTCCTTCTCTGGAGATATTCAAAGCCTGCCTGGATGAAGTCCTGTGTAACATGCTCTAGGAGAACCTGCTTTAGCAGGGGGGTTGGACTAGATGATCTCCCGAGGTCCCTTCCAACCCTTGCAATTCTGTGATTCATGGGAATAATCCAGAACAAGAAAAACCTCATGATCTCCCATAACAGCAGGAGAACAAAATGGTAAGGTATATGTGAATTGCAGTTGGAACTACTGATGCTTTATACTGGAGAGAAGCTGCAACCAAGAAGCAAGTTTTATGTATTCAGAAATTTTGGAAAAAACCGTTGGGCGCACTGAGTTCTGTTTGTCGGCAGTCAAAAGGCTTTTAAATGGCTGCATTTTCAGAGAAGTGGGCTGTGTGCTCCAGCAGCTAGAGCAGTGACTGATTTTGCTTGTATTTTTTCACCACTGAGCCATTCTACTTTTCTGTGTTGTAATTTCCTTGTTTCCTTGCTATCTGTTATCACGCTCACCATTGTGAACTGGTTTGTGATAACTGGTATAGAAAAAAAGTTTTAAGCATTGCTGTATTTTGTGGAAGGCCTGAGGGATGTAAAAAGCCCCGGAAACAGATGAGGGAAACATTACAAGAAGGTTTAGTGGAAATGTGGATTGTATATTTGTACATGTACTTTGTAGACTCTCTGTGCCATTCTCTTTGATTATGTTTGAATAGGTAATTCTGTAATTCTTGTAAAGAGGTAGTTAGAAGTATCAGTGTGAGCTTTGGAAATGTTCATGACCTGCAATCACAGATGGTGCGAAAGGGTTTTTCCTCATAAATTCATAGGCATGCAGAAGCCAGACCTTTCCTTCTGGAAGAAAGGATGAACTTTACACAGCTTCACTGTATTTCTTCCTTTCAAGAATATGTTTGGCCACGTTTTAAAAGAGCTCAGCTCCCATTTGGGCACCTAAATTAAATGGCTGGATTCGCAAAAGTGTTTAGCATCCAGCAGCTACTTTTATTCCCACATATGTACCCAAATGGGAGATGAGTTGTTTTGACAGTGTGGCCCATTATTTGTCGAATTGGTTGTGATTAAGACTCTGAGCATTCCGGGAGCACTCTATTAAAATACTCATAGAGCAGACAACCTTATGGGGCCATTTTTAAAGCCATACTGCTGGGCCAATAGAAAAGAAATTCTGAAGTTGTACAACCACATCTTGTAAACAAAAATGGAGTGGGTAAGTGGCTGGTGGTTGTTCTTTTCCCCTGTTTAGAGAATGCAGCTGAAAATGAGGGGAAATTTAGGCAGTTGCAGCCACAAGAGAGAAAACATTGAGCATTACAGAGCAGTAACCATTAGGGGAAATTTAGGCAGTTGCAGCCACAAGAGAGAGCATTACAGAGCAGTAACCATTTAGGTGTGCAGAATTATCAGTCTGTATTGGGTAAGCAGGGAGTATAAATGCAAGGAGTATCCTTCAGGAACAGTGAACAACATACATCTAAGACATTTGTCCTGTTCTTGAGAGGAGAGTAATCTGAGTAATCACAGATTGCCATGGAATTCCGTAACTGAAGACTCTCAAATATGGAGTAAGAATTTGTAGGGTGAGCAAGGAAGGTCACTGGAGGATGGGGTCGCTCAGTAGCTATTGCATGGCATTATGGCTGATAGTCTTTCTGATTTTGAGTTTATATTTTTTAAAAAATCTTGACCAGTAATTTATCCCTGTCACCTTGAGATGTTATCTGTCTGAAGAACCACGTGGACGTCATGTGATTCTCAGTTTATGCTCAAAGTAGGTAGTTCCTGTCCTCCTCAGCATGTGCAGAAGCCCTAGAAAGGAGCATTGCACTTCTTGTTGGAGTCTAGCAGTGGGAGGCAGCGGCTGATCTTGGGACTGGGCTGCTACACACTTACATGCTGTGGGCCAGGAGACCCAATGGTGGCATGTGAGGTAGTGCTGCCTGGCACCTGGTGACAAGGGCGCCCGTTGTTTGGGGAGAATAGTGCAGTGATAGGTTATAACTGCAATGATCTGAAGCATTCTTCTTCCTTGTTGCCTTAATGCTTGGCCCCTGTTCCTCAACATAGTGGTTTAGGCTTCAAATCGAAGAGTGTGTTGTCTCTACAATGACTGTATTGGTTTAGCAGACTCAATAATGTACTGTTGCCTGCTCGAGTTCTTAAAGATGTTGAAGATATCCTTCATTCAAGAAAATGCAAAATGGTGATAATAAGGACCTTCAGATGTGATGCCTGCAGATGGAGGACACCTACTCCAGTTGGTGGGGACTCTTCTCTGTCCTGTGTCTTCTGTTGTCTTCTTGCTCAGGTTTAAGAGATTCTGGCTGCATGCTTAACACTTGCCCCTACTTACTTACAATCTGTTGTGGTGATTGCAAAAGATTTCACTTTTGTGGCTGATCTACTGTCACCTAATTTGTGTCAGAAGAACTAAAAGTCTTAGGGGTCTGACTAATTCAGGATCTTACAGAATTGTTTTTATTGGTCTGAATGTGCAAAAATGTAGCTGAGCCCCTTTCCCCCATCTTTACACTATTACTGAGGCACAACTGCATTGCAAGCAGTAAAACTTTCTTCTTAGGAAAGTCTTTGGTTTTTAGAAACTTGCAGCAGGACAGCTATCAGAATAAATAATTATTTTGCAGGTGAAACTTGTGCCTAAACGTGCAGAAGAGAGCTGAGCCTTTTGTTTTCCTTTGCTAACCATTATGTGGGATTGGAGAGTTTATGGGGAAGATCTAGAAATGTGCTGAGTCCCCTGCATAGGGATGTATTTTCAGTAAGTTGAGTGCTGATATCCTGACTTTTAAAATGGCGAAATTGGGGTTTGCTGCTTAAATCCACCCTGTGCTTACAGGTCCTGTGAATCCGTGCTCTGAACAATTTGTTTTTCTAGGAATTTGCATTTACCCCGCCTTACCTCAAATTTTGTGCCACTGAGCTTAGGTAGGTATTTTAAAATCACGGTAGCTGAGGTCCTCCCAAATACCAGTGCGTGTGTATTTATGATGTGTCTGTTTTATTGGTGTGGACAGGACAGATCCACGTCGTGGGTTGAGTATGTCCTCATGGCACAGCGGAATGCTTGCTGCCACGTCTGAGCTGGTGCTCGCTTGTGGAGGCAGTTTAACCACCTCAACACACTGGTTGTACCAGGGGGATATATAGGACTTTACAGTCTAGAATTAGCCTGATTGTCTCTGCAGAGGGTGGTACGGTGTTGTAGGCATAGCACTAAGTCTGGCAGAGCTAGGAATTCAATTTGAATCTCTTGGATTTCAGGCCAGTGTCCAAATGGCTGCCATTTTTTCATTTTTTGTTTCTTTACTTTTTTTGGCTCCTGTGATAGCAACCAGGAGATTCATTCATGACCAGAGTTCATCCAATTAGGGCCTTTACAGGCCTCTCTGCTTCAGTGTTGATCTATTAACCTTTACAGTCAGTGGAAAGATTCAGTGCCTCACTTTTTTTTTTTTTTTTTAATTAGAAATGGATTAGATCTTTACTGCGATAAAGTGCTCTTTCTGAGAGGTTGCAGTAGTTGAGTTGGGGGAAGCAGTAGTGAGGAATTCTGCAGAGTGGCTAAACAGTGAAATATGTTAAAGAGTATGTACATTACAAGGGGCTATTGCCTCTCTTGAGGGGATCTAGGAAGTGAGTGTGCCAACATCCATACAACATGTGGTGTCTTAAAATTGTTTCAGCATACTGGACTCGGTATTTTCTCTTTCAGTGCAGCACTGCTAGTCAAGGTATCTATTTTTTAGATCATTATAAAGCTGCCTGGTGGGATAACGTTGGAGAGGGAGAAATCCATGCGTGCAATCTAGCTTTGTAACAGTGTGAGTGTTTACAGCAAGATTGCATTACTTGCTTCGTAGCTACGGAACTGCTGTGAGCATCATACCATACCTAAGCTATAATATATAGTTTAAAGTCACTACTGGTCATTATCTGATAGTTAATGCCCAAGGAAACCATACATTATTGCTATTATGAATTGTTTTTTTACTGTTTTCGGTTTCCCATTTTACTGAATAGCTGCTGACAACACCCTCTGCGTCTCTCCGAGCTGGATTACAGTGGTTGGCACAGAGGACAATTTCATGGCTTTGTTGTATATGTGTATGGCTTAGAAGAATGTATGTGTACCTACTGCATTTTTTATTACTGTATTGCAAAAAAAGTTCAAGCATAATAGGAGATTTTGCATTATGTTATAACTTTCAACTATTGATGCACTTTTTTGAAGTATCTTAAGACAGAAAAGAATGACTTAAACTAATTTTTGAGTTGTTTTTAGCAATCAGTTATTTGTGACTCAGTGAGTCATGTGAAATGTGCATAGTATCAAAAGCTCTATATGAAAATAATGCATTTTAAAGCTGTGATTTCATTTTCTGTAGCTCTATAACTCTTTTTCCTTAAGTATTGTACATTTAGTTTATCAGATTTTCAAAATTTGTTTCTGGAAGCTACTTATCTCTGCTCTACAGTTTTAAAACTGCAAGCAATATCATGTGTTGAAATTTGGCTGTTTATTATATATTCTAATTTTCTATGTGAAAGGATTACTCACAAAATAGAGATAAGGGAAAAATGGGAGAACATAATGATTTGCTTCCAGATGCGAACTCTTCTTCCCCTCAAGGTATAGGCGTGAAATGACAGATACTCAGCTGAACAGTGGATAAAAAGGTCTTAATATTAAAAACAAAATGTGACAGGAAATATACCTTACAAGCATAGTCTCTTGGATACTCATCCTCACTTTCATTTGCCACCCTGAATTAATATTTTAACTTAATAAGATCTGCAAGGGAGTTGTATAGTGATTTTCATTTGTCTTCATGTACTGCAGTGCCACTGTATAGAAAGCTGTATTAACATTTATAATAGGCAATTTTGTCAAGAACCACTGTATTACATAAATCTGCATTAATTATTGTCCTTGTTAAAAGTGTGACAACAAAACATTGCAAATCTCTGTTTAGATATCTATTAGACAACTGGTAGCTATGGCCAGGTTGCTCTGTGTGTGTGAAATAAAAAAACAAAGTCCAAACAGATACTCAGCTTTATTATTAAGCAAAGGACAGTGGGAGACTTAGATGAACTACGGCATATAAAATTCTTTGCCTCCACTACAAAAGAAGAGCAATTTTATGATGTTTATCGGTGTGGTCCAGCTATTGCGTGACAGCCCCAGCTAGCCATAGCACACTTAATTATGATATCTCTCTCATAATCTCTATCATCATAATACGTTTTTCTTCCACAAGAGAAATTAGATGCATAGTGCTCTGTGGCTCACGATTTTGCCATCTTAAAGAGATGCTTAGTATTTGAGTGATGGCTGAATCACCTATTTTATACTTAAGTGCATAATCCCAAGAAGGTTTAAATCAATGTGTTAATTGGTAAGTGATACTGTAATTATATGTATAATCATGGAAATTTTGAATCCAGATTATTTACTTGCTCTCAGGAAATTAATCTACAGAGGTCATATATTAGATTGCTTGTTTATTAAGTGGAACCCCTGTAGTTACAAAGTACTGATTGGCTATAAGCTGAATGAAGCGTTCTTATAGCTGTATCCAGCAGGTGTCAACAGTTCAAATCTTTGAGTGCGTATTGATCCAGTTTCAAACAGTTTATTAATCTAAGCACACGTTATATAGGTTTTTCAATGCAGTTTTCAAAGAGTTGAAAAATTTTATTGAATGATGAGAGATGATACTCAAATTATGTTTTTACGGCAAATCTCCCTTGCGCTTGTGACGTACTCAGATGGGGTTGGGTGCTAAAACTGACACTATGTCTTGATTCTTATTTTCAGATGTACTTTTCTGGCTTGAGAGTAGCTTCAGTGGGTGAAGTAGTCTTTGCTTGCTGGCAATCCAAACCATCAGTTTTTCTAGATTCAGATTTGTCACATACAACCCCTGCTTCCTTTTCATTTGCTTGCATGGAAGTAGCATTGATATCACTCAAGAATCCCAGAGACATCCAGATATGCATTGTTTTATTTCTTTTCCCGGATCTTGATTCTGGAATCCTCTGGCAAGGCCATTCAGCACAGGTTTAAATGGGATGGCTCTAACGAAATCAGCTGAACATCTTGAACCTTTAAAGCACATGCTTAGGTGCTTTGTTTCATGGGGAAAAAGGCCATGGGAGATCCTTCTAGGAGAAGCAAAGGCATTTGGCTGGATTTTCCCTGCATCCACACCGGTGTACCTGAGAACAGAAGTCAGCTGGTCATTCAGCTCGCTTGTCAAATACTTTATTCTCATGTATGAGATTAGTAAGAAAAACAGTGTTTCTCTTCCATGATGAATTCTGAGAGAGCTCTATCAGTTGGTGCATCTATAGGCTTTTAGTTTGGCAATTATAAGATTTTACCCCCTTTCTCTTCTCTGTTAATTGCTAGTATCTTTGTTGAAGTAGAGAACAAAGAAAAGAAAAAGATGCTTCTGCTGTTATGAGAGAGACAAAGAAGAGGGGATGATTGTTCAATTTTAGGGGAAAAAAATGCAATATATAGAAACAGATCAAGGTTTTCCGGAGTTATTATATTTTTCCCTTACTGTAATGATCAAGCTAAAGATATGCTTCAGTCCTGCTGACCAATTTTGATTAGATTGC
>NW_009258615.1:5119973-5124635 GCF_000687185.1 Egretta garzetta | reverse complement strand
AGGAATGCCTCCTTAATCATTTACAAATGGTAAGAGTTTTTTATGGTTTTATTTTTCTGACTCCTTGCAGTTCTTAGATTTTTTTTTTTTTTTTTTTGGTTTTGGGCAATATTATGGAAGTTATGATACCTCTCTGAGACACTTGCAATTCATATAATATGAATTGCAAAGCTGCAAAGCAGGTAACAATTGTGATATAGATCATTGTAAATCTGATGTAATAAAGATACTGTATGAAATCTGACCCAATTATCATACCGTTTATGCTTCTTTTATACTGACAATGCTATTGTTATTTCCTAGTACTAATAACTAACTTTACATTATGTTTAATTTCATAAAGTACTTGTATAGTACAGCTTGCGTACCTAATACAAAATGCAAAATTGCAGTAAAGCTTATAAAGTAATGGATAGGAATTTTTCAGAAGAGTTGACATGCCTGTCAAGCTAATGCTGATAGAATTTCATACATCTGCAGTAGGACACAAAATTAATTACCAAAGAATCTGACATTGTTAGTCCTTTTCGTTCAGTTATATGATAGCTTCAGTGCTCTGGAAAAAAAAATAATCAAAGCAGCATTTAAAACTGTTCTCAGAATGGCAGGTTTTCATCTAGAAATGTTAATGTATGTTAAACTTTAATTAAAAAGAATGCATATCATATCTTAACCTTTTTTTAACATAGCATAATTATCTGTGGTACAGATCCTATTCAGAGGTATATTATTTTATTGAAAGATTCTATTTTAATGGAAAGGATTTGTGATTTTCAGCAAATTATTGTCGTCTGGTAATTTTGGAGAGCCAGGCATACACACAATGGTGCAATCGGCAGTCTTCCGTAAAGTCCAAGGGTGTAATTCAGTCACAAAGATTGGTGACATTTCCAGCATGAAATATAGATTGAGCACTTCATACAAATATAAAATACCAAGGTCCCATTGTAACCTTTATGTTTTTAAAGATATTTTATCCAGATATCACTACCTTCTTGGCATGTGGGTGTGTGTAAATTGCCGAGTTTCAAAGACACTTTTTTGCGTGAAGCTGCCTTTACCGTGTCACTCCCGATTTCCGTGGATGCTCGTGTGGAGATGACGTCTCCTTGCCTCCTTCCCTCATCCTGAACGTGAGCCATTCAGGATGTCCCAAGCAGAAGTTACTCGGAGTGATGGTGACACGTTGGAGGAGAGGCACTGGGTGCGCAGAGGTGGCGTGGTGTTGGAGGAGAGGCACTGGGTGCCCAGATGTGGCGTGCTGGGGCACAGCTGGCGCGCAGAGGCAGGAGGCACTAGGTGTCACTGTTCCTCCGCGGCGGAGCGGCCGACTGTGCAGTTTTTGGGCTGTGAGTGTAAAGTAGCTGTAGGTGGCAAAGGTTTGTAAATTCAGTTTGTATAGTGCCACTTCAGATCATATAGTCGTGAACTTTGGGACGAATGAGCAGCTGGATTACTAAGCGTTTTCTCATGTAACTTAAACATCAAGCGTACAGTTGAGAGAGAGGCATCAGTAAACCATTTTTAGCTGGATTAGTGTGAGCCAGCTGTGGTCTGCTATTTCTGAACCACTGAAACCTTAACGCACAGGAACAAAAGCAGATTGCTAGTCTCCATTTTAATTAACAGCAAAGGGATGCCTTTGTTTTGTAACCAGTAGCTGGAAGAACTGGATGAAAACTTTACAAGAACTTGGTAGGTGAGGTTGGTTAGGTAGTGCATGCTGTAATTTCTCTCTTAAGTCACTCACTGAAGTGCGCTCTTTTTTTCTTTTAAAATAACTAAATACTGGTTTGACTGTTGTTTAAGCTGAAACTAACCACCAAAGGTAAGGAATAAAGGGGAGAACACAGGGCCAGCACTGGCAATATGCTTTTATGCCTGCATTTAGACCAGAATTTATTTGAGAAGAAGTGCCAGTGACAAAAATGAGTACAGAAGTTGGCCATTGGTGCTGCATATATTAAATTAAAAGCTTAGGAATAGCCTCATGTCGTGGTTTAACCCCAGAGGGCAACTCAGCCCCACTCAGCCACTTGATCACTCCCCCTGGTGGGATGGGGGAGAGAATCAGAAGAGTAAAAGTGAGAAAACTCATGGGTTGAGATAAAGACAGTTCAACAGGTAAAGCAAAAGCCGTGCACGCAAGCAAAGCAAACAAGGAATTCATTCACTGCTTCCCATGGGCAGGCAGGTGCTCAGCCATCCCCAGGAAAGGATTGCTACCAGGAGGGAGTTCTTTAGTCTGGAAATTAAGATGTAGCTCTTAACATCCAGTGGATACTAGCTGAAGTTAGAAAACTGTAACTACTCATGTTTTTACGTACCAATTCATCAGCAAATCCAATTACTTCCTCACATAGCTACTCCTGTGTCAGCTGACATACTTAAATCAAGACAAAATGTTTTTCTAAAAGATACCCTGCAAGTAAATTAAAAGGTTCAGGCTTTGTGCAGGAATTAGTAGGTCAGTTTTTGTGGACTAATACATGAGACCTAAGGCTTTGAATCGGTCTCACAACTTCACCTCCAGGTAATCTTAGATGAACGTGCTTGTCTCTGACCTCTACGTTTCCTGTGCTTCTAAGTAGAAAATCTCAGATTGTGTCCTGTCAGGATGGAAAAGACTGAAAATTATTCATCTAATGTGGCTAAAATGCCCATAATTTTTATGGTGTTTGTCTTCAGAAGAGTAATACTCTAGAAATAAGATCTTGGTTTTTGTTTATTGTCCCAATGAGTTGTGTACGACAGCTACTTCATTTACAAGAATATTTTTAGTTTGTTCTTTTTAATGGTTCTTCCCAGTTAGTAAGATTGTTGAGGAGACAGATCCGTTCATCCCACTGTGGGCTTGCATAGAGGTAACTGATTCTGACTTAGCAAGCAGCTAGGTAAGCTTTTCAGAACTCGGAGGAGCAAAAGGCAAGTGAAAACATGTTACCATTAACATTACAGACAGGACCGGATAGTAACAGGATATATAATTGTGGTAATGTTATTCGTGTGTAGAAGTGCATCTTCAAGCAGTAAGGATGGAGGTGACAAAACCTAGTTAATTGAATGTTCAGGTTATGCAGCTCAGCAGGTCTCCATTTGACAGTTAATGGATTGATACAGGGATCCTGTTGCAAACTAGAAGGGGTCTGTGTTCCCCGTAGACATTTTTAGAAATAAAAAAGTACTATGTTGTATCCAATTAAATCAGGCCAATAGACCCTCTGTAAGTTTAGCTTTTGTATCTAAGGTCTTACTGTGTTACAAGTTGTAGATTTAGAGATTATCCATTGACCACTGAATTGTGGCCCACTGGGGGTTGGAGCGATCTGCCTCCCATGCTGCTAACAGATTCAACATGGAAACTAAATGCTGCAGTGACGGAAGCTGGAAATGGGCTAGGCCTCCTCTCAGAGGGGTGGCTTAGAGAAACTTTTCCTGTCATACGGATGTAGTACAACTACCTGAAAGGAGGTTGTAGTGAGGTGGGTGTTGGTCTCCTCTCCAAAGAAGCAAGCAATAGGACAAGAGGAAATGGCCTCAAGTTCTGCCAGGAGAGGTTTAGATTAGACATTAGGAAAAATTTCTTCACCAAAAGGGTTGTCAGGCATTGGAATGGGCTGCCCAGGGAAGTGGTTGAGTCCCCATCCCTGGAGGTATTTAAGAAACGTCTAGATGTGGTGCTTAGGGATGTCTTTTAGCAGTGGACTTGGCAGTGTTAGGTTAATGGTTGGACTCGATGATCATAAAGGTCTTTTCCAACCTAAACAATTCTATGATTCTAGTTTATACTCAAAGGCGATTGTGGTGTGGCCACCCATGCCACTGTTTCACTGGTAAATCCAGCTGCTGTCCTGCTTGATAAGGGGATGGCCGTTCTGTGGGCTGTGTTACTAAAACCTTCATGTGGTGGAGATCCCTAAGATGCCTATCAGTGGAACCAGCAAAACTGGCATCGACGGCCTTGCCCAGCCTCATTTCCTCCCGTAGCCAGGGATGTGGGTTGCTCAGCAGCCCTTGCAGCAGCACAGAACTCTATATCAAAGTCACGGGTAAAATGCTTACGATGCTTATAACTTGGAAGCCACAGATAAGCTGTTACTGGTGCACAGGCGTGCTTTAGCTGGAAAGGGCATCGTCTGTATCCTTTTGCAAGATGTTGCAGTTTAACGACCTGATTCTCTCTTTCATCCCTCCATAGAGAACTGTAGTTTTGGGGCAATATTAGAAGCAAAGAATGAGTTTTTTAAGAGTGTGCCTTGGACCTCAATTTTTGGCCCCAGCTTCCAAGCCCAGTGTAGAGCAGAATTCAACTTAACAGGGCCAGAGGTGTTACAACTTTCTGCCCTGCCTTGGTAAATAGACAAATTTTAGGTAGTGTAAGTCAGAATAGGGTTGTTCTAGGAGCGTGATGAGTCTTTTCTTTTCTTTTGGGGCTGGACTTTGAAAAAGCAGAAAGGAACATCTGTGTGGATTCCTCCAGCCTGCAATGGATCTTTTGGGATCGGCAAATTCTGGGTTCAGAATCTCTCACTTCTTTCAGGTGGGCAAGTCCTGCTCCCTGCTTCCTGACTGACCTGAGGTTAGCTGAGCTGACACATGGCATTTCCTCTCTTGCACAACGGTTTTTTTTCCTGTTTAGAGACCTGAAGGTCAGAGGGGAAG
>NW_009258615.1:5115308-5119963 GCF_000687185.1 Egretta garzetta | reverse complement strand
GTGTGGGGAATAAACTGCTGCTGCTGCGTACGTGTTGCTAGAGTGACTAGGAACCACCGAGCTGCGAGATAACAATCCAGGGACCAGCTTCACTCAAACACTTGCATTTTATTTAACATTTATTTAAATAGCGAAACTCTCTGATTGTTAAATTAGCATTAAAGCAGACTGGAAACTGGTTTACGGTCTCTGGAAAGCAGCCACACATCATCAGTGTCATAAATTATGTCCTTTTTTACCAAGATATGGGCTGCCAGCTGAAAGGTTAGAAATAACTTATTTTATTTTCAAATGCAATTTGCAGTTTATCCACGGAGAGAAATGAGCAAAATGGATGCAGCTGTCTTTTAGATTAACCCCATAGAGTCATCACACTTGGAGTTCCCAGAGGAGTGCAATGCCTTTGGTGTTATTCCTCCACGACACCGCAGGAACCCCCGCCTCTTTGTGGCACTTGGGGGGCAGAGGTACGCGTGCCTGTATCGGCAGAAAGCCCAGGCTGTCGTAATGACAAACCCCTAGAAGAAAGCAGTGGAATAACTCTCAGGACATCAGTTTAACAGTAGCGTGATGTGTTTGGGTGATGCAGACACAGATTAATGATGTAAGAGGCGGGGCATAATGTTCAAAGCCTTTTGTAGTGCTGATGAGCAGCATCCCATTTTATTTCTCTGGTTAAGGTGTGCTAGCTTACTTCAGTCTTTGATGAAATTTCATCTTTTAAAGAAAAGGTGCCTTCTCTTTTGGAAACTCTTGTGCATCGTGCATGTGCCAAAGACACGAATATCTGAAGAACTCCCATGAATTGGGGAGGTTATGGCATTTTTTCGATTTATTTTGTATTTAGGTTTTTTTTTTTGGTGCAGTTTGTACATTTCTGCAAGTCAGTTTGCCAGGGAAAACTGTAACGTAGCAGAGTAAATCTTTAATTAATAGATCCAGTGGCTTAGCATTCGTGTCAGGTTACCTAAAGTTATTTTAAAATGATATATAAAATGATTTTTAAAAACAGTGAGCCCCCTAGGTTGTTTAATTTTCAAATCCATTACTCAAGCCAGGACGGTTTACAGTGCATGTGACATAGCAGAAGAAGGATTATGGTACGTGTGAAGCATGAGGACAAAGATTATTGAGGAAATACTAGAGTCAGATGTGGCTGGGAATCATCATTTTGTATATAGGAGGTGTTATTTATTTACACTATAACTCCCTTTGATTTGACGGTGAGACTGGGTCCTATATGGGGCATGCAAGTTAAGCCTGAAATACCATCTACATGGCATAGGTGCATGTTTTTTGTTTTTTTGGTGGTTTTTTTTTGTCACCGTTGCATCATTAGCAACAGTGACATTTTATGTGCAGAACTACAGTGGTTGCTTACTTCTTAAAATACTTCCCTGTAGCATGTGCCTTTTTAGTGTTCAAAGAAAACTCATGCGGTATCTGCTATCTTGATGTCTCGTGGCCTGGGAATGGAGCTTATTGTATAAAAACAGCAAGCAGAAACTGGAGCCTTGCAGTGAGAATGTGCAGTTCATTTCAAGTCCAGTTGGGTGAATCATTGTTGAATTTTTTTTTTTTTTTTATAAGGTCACTTATTGCTGCAGAGTTTTAAAGGGAAAATACAAAATTGTACAGTCACTCCTAAAACAATTTCCCTGCACGTTAGTGGTATATTCCTGGTGCTCAGGAAATCAATGTTAGTGATGTAATGGGAGTTTCTACATCATACTGGTATGTCATTCACACGGAGAGAGCATCGTGGGAGCCGGTGAGATTGATGTCCTTTCTAAGAATAGCACTGATTATAGAACAGATTTTCCCATATACAGAGCCATTTTTAATTCACTGCCTACTGCAGCTGCCAGCCTGCGGAGATAATTCCTTCTAGCAGAATAGCTCTAGATTATTATAGGGAAATCAAATTTGCATAAAAGCATTTTATCTCTCCCCTTTTTTTCATGTCAAAGTTACCAAACATTCACTGTCAGTTACTTTTTTTTGTGTGTAGGAAGAACTTTGTTAGAATTACATCTTAAGTAAATTTTGTTAAGATCTTTCTGAATCTTTGTTTTTTCATGTATTTTAGAATGAATACTAAACAACTGCAAATAATTATTGTTAGGCAACAAGCAAGTTTTTTTAAAAAAGAAAAAACTAAAAGCTAAGAGCTGGTTTTGCACACCTTGAGGAGAGCCCAAGTAGCTCCATTTGTGTCTACTTAGTTACATGGTCCCTGTGACCTGGGCAAAGCTTGCACGATGGGTCCCTGTGGTTTGAAAGTGTGATGTAGCCAGCCATTGATCAAAGCGCTGTGCAAATCTGAGCAGGTGTTCTCGTTTACTGATGGGGAAACTGAGGCACAGATCAGTTAAATGACTTGCTTAGGGTTACAAACAGTAGAATGGACGTGCAGTCTCCTGAATTGCAAGTGGTTGCCCATGTGGTTGGGCTGTTCTCCACATCATTATGTTCTATAGTACTAATTCAAACAGACTGTTGAGGTTCAACAATGAGAGTAAATTTGTTGGGTTTTGGGATGATATTTTTAATTCACTTTTATACTTCAACATAGCTATGTGCCGTACTGGCTATCTTCGAATCTGTCTATAAGCTGCTTTTTCAAAGGTCCGGGAAAATACTGTAGCGAGGTCGTAGGGCAGCGAAAGAAATTATTCTCCCATTTTGAAATCTGGGCTTGAAATTTTTCTTAATTTGTCTTTGCTTCAGCCTCATTCCTAGGTCAATAGAATACCATTTAAAAGTGTTCATGACATGTGTCTCCTCTGCTGCTAAGATCTCTATTGTGACTTGCAGAACTCTGAAACTGTACCCAGAAGCTAAATATTTAAAGGAAATGCCGAAGCGTCATTCAGTTGCCTGAACTGAGGTGGCTAATGCCATTTGATACACGCTAGGACAGCCTCTACCTGCTAGTCCAGAAGGGTGCAGGCATTGCGTAGGTACTGTGTTGGATCCAGCCTTGTGTAAGTGCTATCAGATGCCTTTGCTTAGGCAACAAATGAGATCCCAGATTGACTGCAGACCCAAGTATTTTTTAAAAAAGCGAATGTAACAGCACGAAGGTGGCCTAACACGCAGACCATGAAGGTAAGATGGTGGCTTGTACCTGCGTGAAAGCGGTCAGAAGTCCATTCAGTACACTAGGCTAGTTTCAGATTCAGAATCTGCTGCCTTAGTCCTTTCAAAACTCGTGAAGATGAATGGTAGGTAGAGCATGAGGTTAGACCCTGGCCACGACTGGGAATTGCTTGGTACGACAGAGCAGAGGGGCTGCATGGGAATTGATTTCTTATGCTTTGCCTTGCTTGAATCCAATCCTTAGGTTGATTGGAGGCATCTGGAGCATAAGCTTACCTGGCATTGGCCTGGTGGGACCTTCTAGCGATTAAAAGCAGCTGAAGGCACCAGGAGGGTCCTCTGTGATCTTCTAGCACATGCTCTGTAGGAGGTCTCAGCAGTTTGGGGTGGAGTGGCCAGGAATGAAATGAATCTTTATTTGGGTAGTTATGAGATCACGAACTATTACCCAGAAACAATTAATTAGTGACCTCCATGCCTCTTCTGGCTTCACTGATTTCAGTAGATGGAGCTTGTAGAGGTCTAGGCCGCTCTGCGCACTATGAGCAGTAGAAATTACGGTTTCCCTTAACGGTGCGCAGAGTTATATTTTTCCCAGGAACTGTGATAGCCTGCTTAAGTACTGTGCTCCCTCTGCTATCAGCTGCTAACGCAGAGTTTATGGTTGTAACAGGCAAAATGACTTTGGAGGATTGTGCTGTAACCTGATAGTTTTTCCCCTACCCTCAGCGTTATAACATGATTTGGTCTTGCCTGTGGACGGAAGTAAATCATATTTTACCCTCACTGCTAAATTGTATTATGGCCCTGACCTTTATAGGTGAGACAAAACTGCATTATAATGTGGTTATAGGACTGCTGTGTTATACAGGGAAAATGTGGTTATCTGAGGGTCTCGTGGGAGTGTCCTAAACCAGAAGATAATCAGGAGCTTGGGTAACCAGGAATTTCAGCCTCACGGATGTGTTAAGCTAAATCAAAGTTTCACTGCTGAAGTAGGGGTGAGTCCAGTAAATATGCATTTACATGTAATGTAAATGTAATGTAATATTCAATGTGATGAAATGGAGTGGAGCAGGCCCTCAGGTGCTGAGAGTTGTCATGACGCTGAAGTGAAGCTATGACAACTAACACCATCTGGGATCTTCCTGTCTTCCCAGATTGGCCCTCCAGTGTGTTTTTCCTAGTGTGATGCCTTCTAAAAATAGAAAAATTAGAAAAGTCAAGCCAACAGGAAATATAAGGTCCCATTAGACAGGAAAGTGGAGGTAAAAAAATCCTGCTAGCAACAGCCGGGCTGGGTAGATGGTTACAGTATGTTAGTTGAAATGCTGGTTTCGTACACTGTGGTTTCAAGCGGTGCAGTAGAGAACCCCGTTGAGAAGAAGAATACGCTAGAAAATGTATACCGCTGCAAATTCCCTGAAGATCGTAGCTGATAGGCAGTACTTCCTTCTGAATGATCCGTTCTGTCGATTCTGCCCAAAAAAGTGGTCACGGATGCTTTGCAGAGACCGCGGGTGGCTGCACTGGCTGCCTCGGCGCAGGAGCAC
>NW_009258615.1:5087477-5115077 GCF_000687185.1 Egretta garzetta | reverse complement strand
AGCACGGAGTGCGGATGCCCCTCCGGGCAGCCTTGGCGAGCCCTGGCCACAAGAAACGCGGTCAAGTGGGAGGCAGCATGGGAACTGGACTGGGACCACAGGTCTCTTCTTTCCTATTTTTCTCCAAGAGACTCTTGAGTGAAACCTTCAAATCTAGGCGCGCGCCTCCAGACCCTGATGGTTCGCAGCTAAATATTGGTTTACCTTGAGCATTTCTGGCACCTTGTGCCTAAGGGCGGGCCTTTGCTTCGTACGATACACAGCTGTGCGAAGCGCTCTGCAGGATGTTGTGATGATTGCTTACCTAATGTATTCAAGTTACTAAGTGAAATCTAAAATTAATTGGAATGCTCACAGCATCTTCAGGGATAAGGGTTTAACAGTATGCAGACCTTAAACTGTTTGCACAGTTGTAACTTAGAGAAAGGATGTGTGATGTTAGCAAATATCGTCACGTTCCCTTTCACAGACAGCTTCTGGCTTCCTGCGGCATAAGCCTGACAATGGGCACCACCGTCCTTCAGTCTTTTACGGATTGCACTTCACCGGGTGTATATAAAAGTGTGTGTATGTGTGTTTAGCTGTATGGGCGTGTATGTATGCATATAGAAAGGGAATATGTTTGTTTGTGTGTATACGTATAATATTATTTATATAGTACAATGGCATTTCAGATTTCAGTTTAAAAAGAAAAAAAGTAATTCTTTATGCCAAGGAATCTTCTTGCTCAGCCCTCAGCACTAGGACCATTTCTACTCTGATGGGTTTCCCGTTCACTGGAGCCGAGTATACAAGTGGATGAAAAGAGGATTTCACAGGCTCACAAAGAAAGCGTATTTCATTTCTATTTTCATTCTCCAGTGCTAAGGATTGGACATTGGTATCCAGTTCTGGAATTCTCCTTCATAACAAAGAGGGATGGAGGCATTTTGCTAACACTAAAGTTTAGTTTCTAGGGAACCTTGGTAGTGTACAAGATGACAGAGCATCAGATTCTTGGGCAGTACTTTTTGTTGATGTGAATGAGGCTACCCAGGGTAACAGAGGATCTAGCTCTGTAAATCCTTCGAACCTACAGTTTGCTACATCAAGGGATTTCTGTTGCTTCATCTCGTAAGTCATAAGAAATGCTACTATGAGGTTTTTTTCCCCCCCTAACGTTTGAAGCCCAAAATACAAACTCAGCTATCACTCCAAAACTATACCAGGCAGGTGACCATGTGAATAAAACGTAAAATAATATCGTGTAATCAGAATAAATTTCTTACGGACCAGTCAGCCCCCCACCCCCATGTTGCGTAGCATAATAGAGCCTACAGTTGTATGATTACAATTTTGATATGATTCCAGCAGACATTAAAATGTATTAAGTCAGAGTTATTAAAAGTAAAAAAATGCTGTAAGGAGGCATAATTACTGCCTTTCTGCAGACTGTATTAGCTTATATATGACCATTAGCTGTAAATAAAAAAACAGGTTTTGATGGATTTTGTGAAGAAAAGACTGAATTTCATTTGGGCTTTTACCATCTTGTGTACATGACAATGTTGACAACTGTGTACCAATCGTTATGTTCTCGCAACAGTCAGGTAAGAGACTGATCAATTGAAGGCATACTAAATTAAGGGTATAATAATGTTGCTTGTCAGGGTTTTGCTAGCTAAATAAGACCTGGCTTGCAATCTATCTGGTATATTTATATTAAGTGGAATTACACTTAGAGATTTGTATAATTAACTTTCTTTGCTTTTTTTTTTTTTAAAAAAAAGATTAATTTTAAATTGTGTGTTATTTGCTGTAAATAAACATGATTAGTTGACCTGGCTTGCAATCTATCTGGTATATTTATATTAAGTGGAATTACACTTAGAGATTTGTATAATTAACTTTCTTTGCTTTTTTTTTTTTTAAATAGATTAACTTTTAAATTGTGTGTTATTTGCTGTAAATAACAATGATTAGTTTGGTGTGTTCTTGGTGATGTACATTTAAGCTTGCCATTATCAGCAGTTTACTGAAGCAGCTGTACAACACACAATGTTCTTCTGCATAAGCATTTTGCAGGGAAGGTTACAGAAGCATCCAGAGCCACTCATGAGGAAGTGGACCTTAGGCTAAAGTAAAAGAAGGGCAAAAGTGTTTTTTTATTGATGATGCACTAACCCATTGGGTTTAGAACTGTGCCTTCTGGTTGACTACTTGCTTTATTTGAAGCCCCAAAGATGAAACTCACTGACCAAACGTAATGTTAATCTAGCAGTGAGAAAGATGAATAAAATATGCCAAGTTTTTATAGTTGAGCACTTCTGTTATCCTTGTTGGAGTTTTAGATTGTGCAAAGTTCCTTAGCTGAACAGGCGTCAATATTGGAAGAAAGCATATGGAATTACAACAGCAGATGTGTGTTTTTTGGAGAGGAGTCAACTTCTGTTGCAGGTGTAAGTTCTGAAAACTATAAACAAGAAGCAGACTCCATGTAACTTGTACCATCAATTAAGTTGGTTTAATAGCATTTCAACTTGTTGTTAATAAAGCAAACATTTACTAATCTTATCTCTTGTAAGCAGGAAGGAAGTTAAAATGCACAGTAATGCACATTGCTGTCAGGAAAAGTGGTTTATAATATCATATGGTATAATTTGCAGTGAAGCAAAACCAGCAAATGGCTATGTGGGAGCACTCTTTATCCTCTTGATTTAACTTCTTCCCCTCCCTTCCCCCTTGGTAGCTTCGTTGTTGTTCATTTCCCTGGTTCCGTGCATCCTTAGCATTTCCTGCTCTAATCTGCTTGGATATCAACAGCCTGGCTGTGCAAAGATCATGCTACTGGAGAACGGATGAGATGAGGGATAAATGGTGTGAAATCTCCTTCCCTCGGGTTTTTTCTTTGCCTTCTCTCTGGATTGAGCTCCTTAGAGAAGCATTCAGTGTGATCGTTTAATTGTACTCCAAGGAATGCTCTGGTGTCATCAAGACTGACAAACGATGGTCTGAGGAGTGAAGGCACTTGCTGAAAAATATAATTTATCTGTCATTTTTAAAACGGTGAATATTATGTTGAATTAAAAAGGTGAATATAATGAAACAAACATTTATTTTCCTGTCTCACGTGGCTGATTTTTCCTATTTTGCCCTCGGATCTTCTTGTGCCATTCTCAGTACTACCCCATGAGAGGAAGGCGGCTCTTTGCTTTTAAGAAAAGCCTAAATCTTGACTAAATGTAGGTTCTTAAGACCATGTTAAGCTTCCTAAATAAGCAAACTTCCTGGAGCTGTAACATGCTCAGCACTTTACAAGTCAGCCTGCTGGTATTTAAATACCTAACTTTGGGCTTCTGTTAAAACTAATAGCCATGAGTGTGCGGGAGGAGTTTGGAGTGCTGGAGTCGCAATTGCTGCAGTGTCCCGCTGGTGTTGTGTTGAAGAGAATGAATTGCTGATTAATTCTATAGTTTTGCATGCAATACTGATTTCTGAAAACACTCCCCACCTCCTTTGTCTGGAAACGATCCCATAGTCTGCTGACATTTGAAAGAATATACAGCTTATCTGTTGTGAAGTCCACTGAAAAATAATTTACTATTCACATGTTAAATATAGGGGCAGTTGGTCTTTTTATACTACTGCAATAATTCTGTGAGGAAAATTTCAATGATGAAAATGAAAAAAAGTTAAAATAGTCATAATTTACTGCTTTAGTCTGCAGGGCAGCTGTTTTCTGCCTCTATCTGTATTCTAATAAGTCTTTTAAATGAAGAGATTTATGAGATTATTTTAATTTTGATGTCTTTTTAATGCTTCATGCATTTTAAATACAACCTTTTAATAGTTTTTGAGATTGAAGAATTTAATTTTATTTCATACTGCAGAAATAAATGTATTCTCAGGAGACTGCACCATTAGTACAGCTTTTTTTTTTTTTTTTTTTTTTTTTTTTTTAAATCCAACATATCTGGCATATACAACTGTAGTACCGACCAGCAACGCTACACTTAGCATCAAATGCAAGGCATCATTAAGAGTTTGAGAGACAATCTGGCTAGAAAGGATGCTTTAAAGAAAAACCAACAAAAGTCTGCTTGCTGTGGGCAATAACCTTCTGTCGATAGAGCTGCGCAGAAAGCTGAAGCTGTAAAGGTAAGATACAGAATATTCTGAATGCAGCAGGATAGGAGTGGTCCGGCTGCGTGAGGTACCTCCGCACCCCTGCTGTCCGCTTCTGCCGCAAGCGTGTTGAGGGCGAGCCGCGGAGCGTGCCGCACGGGCCCGTGATGGAGCAGCCCCAGCCCGCTCCCTGCCGACATCTCCCGGGTGCAGGGGCCGGACTCTTCTTAACTCATACAGAACTCCTCTCTGCAAAATCTTGGTGCTTGTGCTTTTGCTTCGGTTGCAAGTTGCTAATAGCAGGCACGTATTTTATGTAAGAGCGGAAGAAAATGGACAAAAAGCTTTAATGAAGTAGAAGGAGTGGCAGACTCTCACCTAATTTTAGCCATCCAAAAATGCAGTATTTAGCTCATTGTAGTTCTTTTTAGTGCTTAGGTAACGGGCCTTGCTTGGAAGGGCACGGTGTGTGTTTTAAATGTGGTTGGGAAGTGTCAAGCGGATGAAGACGGGAGGAAGAAGAGAGCGGCGGGTGTGGCGGAGGCTGGCAGGGCACGCCAGCAGTGCAGCTCCGGCGGCGGGGCGGTGCTGCCGGCGGGCTGCGCCTGCCTCTGCCCTGATGAAAGCAGTAGCAGGCGTGGCGCTCTGCAGCTGCAACCTGCTCCAGTAGCCCTGGCCATTACACTGGTTGGCATGTCTAATTACTACATGTTAAAACACAGCTTTGAAACAGTGTGTGAGAAGATGGGGCCTTCAGGTTCCGTCAGTTCTGTTTGCTGCAGAGAGCGTGGGACTCTGCTTAGCTCCATGGTGGTCCCATGCTTAGCTAACCTCTTTGCAGGTGACATGTGAATGCAGCACTTGGAGCCACTGTGGGTGGAGTGGCTCACATGAATGCCCCTAAGACAGCCATAAGCACTGCTCTCCTCCTCCTCCTAAAATATTTCGGTTGAGATTCTTCAAGATCCAAGCTGTTCAGCACATGAGGGATCAGGGAAGAACCCTAAGTATTTTGAGAGAACATTCTTCCAAATAGTACTTTCTACCTTACCTTTCGGCAAAGCTTGAAATGGTCTTAAAGAAGTGATCGGGATGTTCCCAAACAGCGTGAGAATCTCATCAGTTCTTAAAATGGCGAGGCCACCCCTGGAGTACTGTGTCCAGTTCTGGGCTCTCCAATAGAAGAGAAACATGGACGTAATGAAGAGAGTTCAGCAAAGGGCTGGAGCATCTTGCCTGCAAGGAAAGGCTGAGAGAGCTGGGACTGTTCAGCCTGGAGACGAGAAGGCTCAAGGGGGGACCTCATTTATGTGTATCAGTACCTCAAGGGTGCAGAGAGGATGGAGCCAGGCTCTTTTCAGTGGCGTCCAGTGACAGGACTGGAGGCCGCGGGCACGAATTGAAACACAGGAGGTTCCTCCTCACTATCAGGAAATACTGTGAGGGTGACTGAGCACTGGCACACATTGCCCAGGAAGGTTGTGGAGTCTCCATCCTTGGAGATACTCAAAAGCCGCCTTGACATGGTCCTGGGCAACTGGCTTTAAGTGACCCTGCTCGAGCAGAGGGCTTGGACCAGATGACCTCTGGAGGTCCATTCCAACCTCAACCATTCTGTGAATTTTTACTCTGATTTGCATAAGACAGATGTTTCATAGAGGGAGTTAAAGAGAAAATATTGAGTGAGTTATATGGAATTCAGTGAATTAAAATATTCTGGGAGGAAACACAAACACTAGGGTTGGAATGTAAAGCCAAGAAGATGGAGTGAGCAACGGAAAGAGGTGTTGTTCAAGGAGAGAATTGGACGAGAACTTAGGAGATGCATTGGGATTTAATAAATTAAGCAACTCCATCGAGTTCAGGAAATGCTCTGAATGGCAAATGTTAGAAACTCTCAGAGGAAGGGTGGAAAGGCCATATATTCTTCCAAAGGGCACCCACATCTGGCCACTGTTGGAAATAAGATTAGACACTTGGCCTGAAGTAATAGATTGGTCTTCTGTGCTATTCTTATGAGTAGTCTCGTCACTGTAAGATGGCTGGTAGGTTGTTAAGTCAATACTGTGCAAGATTAGAAGAGTAAAAGATTAGCAATGGGAACTCATATTTGGGTGAGTAAAATCTGACAGAAAGATGTATTTAATCTGTGGTCATGTTACAGAAATGGAAATTTCTGCATGACCAGCAGCACCTGGATGTCTGGCTTGGCATGCATCTGCCCTGTGACAGCAGTTACCTGGATCAATTAGTGACAACAAATACACAAATAATTTGTTTTTACTACAAAATACAACTGCTAAGTCACTCAGTCAACTGAACATCCCTGCTTTGGTGCCAATTCCTCTGTTGCAGTATTCTAGGCTTCTGAGATTTCTATAAGGTTAAAATATAAGGCTTAGAAAAAGTAATCTGGTAATTATCAAAGACGGAAAAAAATAGGAAGTGAGTAGGAGCAGGCGAGAGCCAGTATCTGTTTTTCCAGCTGGTTGTACTTATTTTGAGCGTTTCTGCCTTCATCTGCCTCGTGTTAGTCAGTCTAAAGCAACAATATTTGCTGTGCATGCATGTGAGATTTCAACTACCACACTTTAGGTTTGTAATTAAGAAATTAATTAAAATACTATACAGTTTACTGCACAGTCTATCAAGAGAAGGGCAGTTTACAAGATTTTCCACGTGTGTGCTATAAATTCAGTGCTACAGATATACAGAACCATATTCAAACTGACATTAAAAGTTATCCTCCTCCTGCAGAGGAGTATCGCGGAAAATTATTGTGAAGGACTGGTTATAAAGTTACTGTCTCAGCAGAAACCCAAACCAGTAAGAATGAAAATTTTAACACTGAAAGACTAATACAGAATCTGAAGTGAGAGGAGAAAGAGGTGTAAAAAACCCAAACCAAACAAAAACCCCCCAAACTTCTGAATTTGCCTGCAGTTTTCTGAGGTTACTGATGAGCTTCTGTCAACCTTCTGTTGATGCCTGTTTAATAGCAATATGCCAGAATTGAAAAGTACAGGTCTGAAAGTTATAATTCAGTTCTGCACCATTACCAGATCCAGAGCCTAGATTTCAGGTGGTCTGGTTTTGGGCTACGTGATGTAGCTCCAGCAATTCTGGTGTCCACAGAATTGAGATTAATTTAGCTGAAGAAAGATATGCTTTTTTAACAGATTCTAGGCTGAGCCTGATTTCACTTTCAGGGTTTCCTACTTTTGTAGGTTACCAGGCAAATAAAGGAGAAATACTTGAGGTAATACTGCTTATTAAAAAAATGCCTTAAAATGTTTAAGGCGATTTTTTTTTTGAAAACAAGATGCATGAAAACGTTGGCATAAAACTCGTCACTTCCCATCTTTTCAATGACAAAGGTAAGGAAAAAAAAAAGAGGCGGGGAAAGGGGATTTGTATAATAAAACTAGTACATAATGGTGTTAGCAGAACATTTCTCTCGGTTACCTATTAAAAATGTCAGGGGTTACCTGTCTTGAGAATTACTGCCAGAAGCGGTGCAGCGAAGGCCATAGAAAAAGCAAAACAAGGTAGTACCGGTAGGAAGATTTAAAACCACAAAGTGTGGCAGACAAAATCAAACATTTTCCTCCTGAATCTTCTTGTTATCAACAGGAACGGAATAAAGTTTTGCAACGTAGCAAGCTATTGAGATCTCTTTCAGGGGAGTTTCATCGAAGCGATGAAGCTTTTTCAGATTTCTCCAGAAGTGCTAAGCAGTCGGTAGGGGTTGGGATAGCCACTTCTTCAACGACGAGGTGGCACCTACCTTCCCGCTGTATGTCCGTGGCACCACAGTTAAGCTGGGCAGTGCCAGGCAGGAGGGACTCTGCCGGAGGCTGCGCTGGAGAAAGCAGAGAGATTGCTGTAGGATTGGCGTTAAACTGAAATCTTCCATTTACGTGCACAATTGAATTGGGAACCACCACTATTTTTTTTTTTTTTTTTTGATTACAGCAGTGTACCACAGGGCAGATTTTTACCCTCTGAGTTGACACTGTGTTGCAACCCAAAGCCCTTTGCTGACTCCCTGAAAATGTCCTCTAAGACTGTTTGGGAATTGTGCTACTCTTCATACTGTTGCATAAAATACCCTAAACCAGGCAGATTGCAGCACCCGAATGGGGGATTATTTACCTGCTGGCATATATAAACTAGTCTGTTTTTGTTGAAGTGACATTGATAGATAACTTGTGTGGAGGGGAATTGAGATTTCCTTCTATAAGGATGTTCCCCTGGATACTAGGGCACAGCCAGATGCCAGAGTTGGTCGTTTTATTTGATTGTTCTTTATTTCTACTTGAATATTGAGCTTTTACAGTTTCAGAGCCTATATACTCACTATTACAGCTCCATCCATGCACCACTGTGATTTCTGTTAATACTAACGGATACATGGAAGGGGAAGAAAGAATAAAATGGAAGGTAGGATACATTGGCTTAGACTGCACAGAGACTTAGGAGGAAGTGGGAATTGTGTGGAATATCCCTTTTTTGGGTCCAGAACTATTGCTCTTTCTCTCATAGAAGCAGGCATAGAAAGAGAGATGGCTTGTGGGCAGAATCTTGTTTCTTTTCCTTAAATGCTGAGATGCAAACTGGCTCAAGTAATTTCATGGGCACTTGGAACCTGAGGGGAAGTAAGGAGGAAGCATGTTGTGGCTCACGCTGCTTCTGATGCATGGTTCTTAACTGGGACGGTGCCTTGATTGCTGAAGACTGCATATGATTTATCGTTATATTTGTGTATGAAATGCATGATGTAGCAAATGCTAGAGTACTATGTCTTGTCTGCAACTTGCAAAGCCCTATGTGGCTTAGCACCTGCCTGATTCAAGAAACTGCCTTTCCTCCTCTGTCTTACTATCAGTTTGGATCAGTAGGACCTTTGGCTTGCTGCGAAGGGAGGAAAGGTCCAAATGACCAGGTGGTCTCTTCAAGAGTCTCTTTATTTTGGAATATTTTTGCCTTCCACCAGGACTTCTAGTGGCTCAGGTGGTTGCTCATTAAATGACAAAAGAGCCAGAAGTTGTCAGGGTCCCTTCACTGTTTGTGTCTTACCATGTATATGATTCAAAGACTCCCCTTTGGGTTTGACAAACTTCTTTTTGGAGCTTTTGTAAGGCTGAAATACTCCCAAGCAAATGAAATTCCATCCTAGACGATGAAATATAAATGAACACGTTGAGCATCAGAAACTTGATAGCTATTTGTGAAACAGTTGAGGAGCCTTTGTTAAGTGCTACTCTCTCCACTACATTACGAGACGTATTTATTTCATGTGCATTTAATAATGCAGTAAAGATGATGCCTGAAACACTGAAGTACAATGAAGAATTACTAGTTTTCTGCAAGCAAGGTAAAGGCACTATGTATGATTGCCCCAGAAGAGATGCAAGATACAGAAAATGAAATAAATAAAAAGTGGCAGATGACTGGTTTCTGGATATTGCTAGGTGAATTTATTAATTGCTAATAGAGCACTAAGCCGTGAATTACTCGGTCATTGCCATTGTTTTAATTTTATGACTTTCCTCTTAAATACAGATTCGTTAGGAAGGAGTCGAATGTCGCTGGGCAGTGAATTATACAGAAACAATTTATGCTTGTGAGTGCTGATTTCCCATAATAAGTTATGACTTTAAAAGGACACCGTCAAGGTATTTTTCATAGTTTCAGCATGACTTTTCTTTGCTGTTGTCTATGATAACCCCTTGTGCTCTGGATAAGGAAAGGTGTTACATACATTTCTTATTTTTGTTTGATCATGTGAGAAAGAAGTTTGTCACTGTAGATTTTCATACCATAAAGTTATATATTTCAGTAAAACAGCAATAAAATATTTTGCTTAAAAATGTTTGCGTTAGAACTACCTACATGTGTAACCAGCTATAACTACCTTCTGGTCATCATATGCAGGTACTGTCTTAGAGAAGGGCTTACCTTGGAAACCTCAGTGTATCTATTGGTCTTAAACACCGTTCTGCTATAATCGTGGAGCTGGATAGATCACGTCTGGCCTGTCAAAATGAGTTTCATGCACTGATGGGCTTGGTAAAGTGGTTCTTGTGCTTGTGGGTACTTACCTTGTATCCCATGTTTGATCACTAAAACGTAGTTTATAATGGTTTAAAACATAAACTTAATGAAGGAAACCAAGAAACAGCTTGTAGCTCCAAGAACTGACATGTATGTGAAAATACCTCCAGCTCCTTTGGTTTCATGTGGAAGGTCACTCTGCTTCACTATGTTGGGAGTAAAATAAAGCTAAGAGTCTCAAATAAATTTTGTGGATTGGTCTTGGCAGCTTTTTCAAACAGTAGATAGGTAAGTGTGCCTCCATGGGGTTGAGCATGGTAAAACTGGGAACTAGGTACAACTTCAAAATTTCATGTTAATATTTCCTTTTTAGAACTGCGCGCAGAAAACAGTGTCACAGGTCTTGGGGTGCTGCTGTGTATATTTCTAGTACGGGTTTTCATTTGAGCATGATGCTGTGTTGGTTGCTTAATATGCAATGTCATAAAATGCAAGATTTTCCTTTTGGTTTAGTTTTTCATGCTGTGACTAGGAGCTTAAAATGTAAAGCATCTGTAAATGTAAAGAAAGGAATTTCTGCTTTGTTCTTTCTGTATTTATTTAGTTTCTTTTGGGGCATGCTCTCATTTTCTCAAATACTGCTATTTACGCTATTTAGATGTTCATAGATGTCTTAACACCATTCATAGTGCCTACACTAGTCCTTGAGTAGCTGAACTATATGTAACTTACTCTTCCATTTTCCCTTTATATTTCATATGCAACATAAGGGCAAAGTGTGTTCTTTCCTATACTGTACCGGTTGGGTTGGGAGAGCTGTCTGCCCTGCCGTCACACTATTCTCTTCTTGCAGCAAAAAGCACGTTATAAATCCTGGCCTCCGTTGTGCCAGGCTGTACCTGGGTAGCCACAGGGAGCCCTGCTGAATTGATGAGCTCCGAGGTGTTGCCAAGAAGCCCAGCGCGTCTCTGGAAACAGATGGATATTAAAGGCCAAATTTGTAAAGGCGTAAGGCACCTACGAGCGCTTCTAGGCACCTCACAGGAGTTGAGAGAAAGGGCCTATGGATCCTAAGGCACCTAAATAGATAGCGCCCGTCTCTAAGGTGTTGTCTTCACATCTTTCGTGGCCCAAATCAGAGCCAAGTACGTGACAAAGAGCCAGAGTGTACCTCTTCCCAGTGTCTGCGCGGAATGGGAGTGTTGTGGGATTCACTACTTCAGTAGAACTAGTGTGTTGTTATAGATTTACGTATTTAAAGGAATGACTACATAGCCTTAACTGGGGGGTCCCAGTCGTGTCAGGGACATGAACAGCTTGGAGATTAATAGGACTGAACTTTGGGAAACACAACTGGTAAATGAACTTTTGTATGAGGGAGACATAAAACACCAGGTGAGGTCCATTACATTAAGGGTTTTGCAAGCGCATAACAAGGCTGTCCGCTTTACCTTAGCTCACCGTTTCCTTTCCTTGGATCTTTTTGCGTGGACTGAATTACAGTATTACTTGGATTGCCATTGTGGTCTAGGCAAGCTGCTTTTCAGCAGCTGTATATGGCATTTCTCCAAGCTAATTTTGGGATGGAGAAACTCCTTCTTCAGCAGTCAATTCTTTTTCCATGATCAGCTGAAAAGCTGGTGAGAGAAGGAGAGCCAGTAGGTCCGGGGAGCAGGCAGGAGCACTGTCCATACAGAAGAGCACAGGAGTAACATGCAGCTCTCAGAGAAGACCTGTGAATAAAGGCTTACAGGAATGACATTACAGAAGGATATACCTTTCACGATTAGTTAAGTGCTTTTAACTTCTTTATGTAGCAGTTTGGGCTTAAACATAACTTTTTTTCTTAAGCAAATCCCATGTGAAATGCTATGCAAATGGACTGTTTCGGTGCAGTAACTCACTGGGGAAAGGTGCAGTATAGTTACTTATAGGAACGCCTTCACAGGCTGTGGTTATCTGCTGTGTTAGAAATAATCTGCCGGTCTCTCCATTGCACACCACCTAAGTTTATACGGACAGTGGATCTGTCCTGGCACTGTGGGAAACTGCTGCAGACAATCTACTGCATGCTTTGGAAACATGTTTATTCTTGGCGGGTTTTTTTGGTTTAAAGAAGGTGGATGTGTTCTGCAGATTTTGCTATTTGAAGCTTTAGCTTAAAAAAAAAAGCCTAAAAGAATTGTTGAGCCAAGTCAGTTTTTTAAATCGCTACATTAGTCATCTTGGTGATTACATAAGGAACATACCATAAGCCCTTGGCACTGGAATAACAATGAGGGTGAAGTATTAAAAACTGTGTACTTGCAAAGCCAAACATGGCTGGATTGTTACACAGAGAGATTATCTCAGTATTTGCTGTTGACTATATCTTTACATTAATTCAGCTCGTTTCTGAGACAACACATTGGAAGAAAGCATAATTTGAATTAATTATTTGCGCATATGGCATATGCCTGATGTCAGCTAATGCTGCATTAAGGATAGACATGCTGGGCACACATTAAATAATAGACTAAATATTTGTATTGTTTATGATAAACTAGTTCCTTCTGCAGATCTTCTTTGTTTGTGCCATTGGGCTTATTTACTGTGATTCATATAGTGCAATATGTTAAGTGTTATAAAAAGTGTGTGTTTAAATCTAAATTCTACTGCAAGGCCTCACTGTGTTTTCAGAGCAATTGACAGTTTAGTAACACTTTAAAATAACACTGAAATCATTACGGCACCTTATTATTATGTGGAATGTTTTGTTAGCATTAATCACAAAGGTTCATTTTGTGTCAGACACGCTTCTATAGAAGTTCCATTGTAATCTAACTGTAATGAAACATACATTTATCTCAATGTGTTTTGAAGTATTTATGTCAACTGATTATCTTAGGAAAGAGAATTAGATGCCCTAAAGTTGTGCAGCAACTGAAGAAAGAAGGATTGTTAAAAAAAAACCCAAACCCCCCAAAAAACCCCAAACCAAACCAAACAACCCCCTACCCCCAAACCAATGGAAAACCCTAAAAAAATTATGCTAAGATCTAGGACCCCCCATAAGAAATTTAGGCACAAACCCTTGCCTTAGTGAATATAAAAATGTCTAAGAACAAATACTCTAGTTTTAGAGGATGGGGGAAAGCAAGAGTAGGAGAAATCCAGAAAGTCAGTTGGATCTGTTGAGAAATCTTATGTTGAGCTTTATGTTTTCTACTGCTGTTGAGTTCTTGAGGAGGTCTAATACCAGAATGGAGAGAGGCTTGAACCATATAGGTTGGCATGTGTTTTTTGCCATTTGTCTGTCCCAGCTGGAAAGAATTATTCCAAGGTGTGATTTAGGTAGGCCTTCCAGCATTGGCAAGCCTGACACCATCCTTGGGTGGCTGTCCTATACTTTTTGTGGCTGATCTTCCTATGCTTGTGAAGTCTCATGTGCTGGACTTAGAAAATGCTCAGGTTGACTCATTGTCCCATCTGAGATAGGCCTGATTTGTTGTGTTGTAGGGGTAGAGTTGCTCTACACAGGGGCAGTAGCCATTTGTTGAGGATTTCCCAAACTGCCAGACATCCGGAAATCTGGTGAATGACCAAAACTGAAAGGAGGGAAATCATTACTGAAGGTGAGTGTCTTTTCCTCATGTTGGTAAGCCAGGTGCATGTGCTGGAGTAGATTGGCAGGGGTGGCGTACGCTTTCTGATCTGCCTTCCCAAGCATTCTCCCTCAGCTCAATACACGTGTACAGCGGAGGGTCAGGGTACCAGCGTCTGGTACCCTTTCTTGAGAATGGCTCACGAGGAGAGATACTGAGGAATCTGGGAGATTCCCTGTAGTTTTCAGGGAAAGGGGAGCGGTGTCAAATCTTTGACTGCAAGATAAATAGGTGGATGTATTCACACCTCTCGCCCTCCTGAAGGTGATGACATCAAGCGTGTGAATGTTTATGTATATGTAAACTCGGGTATAATCGTGCCTTCATTAATCCCTCATATTTTCAAGTGTGTACTGCCTTGAAATACGTTTATCAGAAAATGCCACCTAGCAGAACATGTATCTACATGTGTCTAGATACTGAAACAAAATAACAAAAATGACACTTCCCAATTTCTGGATGACTATTGAAACAGAACAGAAATGAATCCAGCAGTATAATTTGCATATTAAGAAAACAATAAGCACTACAGAAAGGCTTTGAAATAGGAGCAGTGCTGTGATGAGCCTGACTGCACACTCTGCAGTCCAGCCTTGTAAGTCATTTTTAGAAGCAATATAACCGTTGGGAGAACGCATGACAGGCTGAAGTCCTAAAATGTATAAATGAATGCAGGTTTCCCTGTTCCCATCATTGGGTCCCCCTTTTTCCCAGGTTGATACTCTTAGGTATATTAACAGCAGTATCATCACATGCGCCTAAGATCTCCCACATTCCCAAAGAGCAGTATAGCCATTAGACTTCTAGTTAATACAGATAACAAAGGGTCCCTGATAAGTCGTTTGCTTTTCATTTTGGAGGTAGAATGAGGAGAGGTGTAAGAAGAGGTTAGTGATGTTTACTGCTATTTGGATATGCTTGCAGTGAGAAGGAATTCTGCATTCGGGAGACAATTACACCACAGTGGCCAAGGTGGACTGTTAATCGTTCCACCTTCCCAAGAGGTTTCAAGTCTGTGTTAAGGTCCACAGCACATGTTTGGCAAGACAGACGTAGTTCTAAACCATGTCTGCACTCTGAATTATGGAAGGGGGGATCACTGTTGCAGTCTGAAGCTGTCTCCAGAAGGCTGTGTGTGATGGCCCTTCTGAATCTGCTGCTGCCAAAAGTGGAAGAATAGGAGAAAGCAACTCACCTCTGGCCATGAGCGTAGGGAGATCTAGGTGTGGAGGAGGATGCTTGTCTGTGACTGCCAGAGGCTCATCCAGATCTGGGGTAAGTGAAGGACCATGACTGATACGCCATGCAGAAAAAGCGCTCTCTGTTTCTGTACTTGATCTGTGAAGAAGTAGATTATTTTCCAATATTTTGGTATTTAGCCGTGGCTGGTATAAGCCTGACAATTGTATTGGCTGACATAATTTGTCCATTATCTTGAAAATGCAATGCATTTTTTGTTTCCATGGGTTTTGTTCAGAACCTTGCTAAAAATCACCAAGGAGGTGGAAATATGTGTCCTTACTTTAACAGTGCATAAAAAAAAATAGGGTAGGGTCTCATAGAGAAATGCCGATAGGCAGTTCTGTACGTGGCGGCACGAAAGGCAGAGCGGTGTGCGTGACTGACCTGGCGAGGCTCCGATGTGGACAGCCCCTGGTTTCAGCCAGGCACGGCAGCTCCTCTTGCCCATTTGCTTATCTTGCTTGCTCATCAGCTACAGTGTGTGGCCTGCAGAATAGGCACCTCATCGGTTTGTAAAGGAATCGGGAGTTTGTTATTTAGGGCAAAATGGGGATTAAAATAAAAAAGATTGATTTTTTTCTTTTTTTTTTTTTTTTTTTTTTTTTCTGTTTTATGTGTCATTTGGGACTGGCTTATAATAAGATCCTGCTGCATTAGACAGTCTTTGCTTCAATTCTTGGCAGCACTAGTTGGATTAGGAGTGTCTAGCATGCGACTGAAATCCAGAGATTGTGTGCCAGGTATTAAATAGTGGCGTAAACCTAGTGAAAAACGTGAAGGCTCTTTCTAATAAATTACTTGTAATTTTCTTGAAAATGTAGGAATACATTTTGTTGATTGAGGTCTGGATGTGTTTATGCATTTTCAGTTGAGATGAAATGGTTTTGTAAAATAATTCTCCTAACACATCAGAAATAATAGGCAGTCAATTTGTGTTAAAATATCAGAAGTTAAGGCTGCTCTTAATGTTATAAATTACCTGTCCTTGGAATATTTTCAACTAGTTCTTGAATTACAAAAAACTCCTTCTGGGTTATTCTTGGTTGGTATGCCTTGGTTGGCTAGTCTTTGTTGGGATGTACAGCTCCCAAAGCGTGTATTTATATCTGCTAGGGGCTATATGTATGCTGTTACTCAGTGTCATCTAGATTGTCATGGATTAATAAAATTTAGTAATTTTTCTCCCTGCTGCAGTTCTGAGCTGTCTCCACGTACACATCTAGAATGCCACACCCTGGTTCCTGTAATGGCCAGCAGCTACGTGCAGCAGCAGAAATGGTGAGACACAGCAGAGACGTTGACAAGCCAGCTTTGTGACCCAGCTGGTGACTGATTTGGCCTCCAGGATAAATCTGAGAGATTGCAGGTTGCGGTCAATTCATTCCCGCTCTGCGGGCCTCGTACGGGTGCTTTCTGCCCACCCACGTTTACGGGAGAGCGATACGCTGCGGCTGTCCCTGCTTTGTGCCCAAGATCCAGCTGAAGGGCTGCACCGGTCTCCTATCCCCTCGATGTGCTGCAGGCAGCCAAACCCGAGCAAGTGGGCCGGGAAGTGTAATAGCAGACCTTCCAGGGAGAGTGATGGTTTTTCAGACAACCAGAAGTGGCTGTATCAGAGCCAACCATTATGGAAAAAAATATTGGTAGCTGTTTTTTAAGAGTTGGGAACAAGACAGTGAGACTAACACGGTAAAAAAGAATAGAAGTGTGTTTGATGACCGCGGAGCTCTTTGCATGAAGCAGACAGACACAGGAGCACTTTAGGTTGATTTCCAAATTTTGGAAGAAAAGGAGAAATGTAATCTTGTTGAAGTTTAGCAATTACGTACCATAGTTAATTAATCATATAATTAAGTAAAATGAGACCATATTTCTTGAAATGTGTCAGATAATTATGATACATTTTGGTAATTACGTGTAATAAAATTAATTAAACATATAATTCAAAGAATCAAGAAAATTATTACTTGAAATGATTTATCCCATCCGTAGGTCAGAAAGATCTGTTTTATTTTTCTTGTGCTCAGTCATAACTTTATAATCCGGTCTTTTCTGTTTTTGAAGACATTGTAGATTTCCAGTATTAGCTTTTTGCCTTAATATTAGTTCTTGGTCAGATTTTTTCTTGGGATTCTTTAATCTTTATAATAGTATTGGTCACCCAGTATGAAAAGCCTTGGATCTCTCTTGTTAGATCATTACTCAGAAAATAGACGCAACTGTTATATTGTGCTGATTCCTGCCTCATTGCTGTGAAGTGGTGCAGAGTATTTGTAAAAGAAGAGAAAGGAAAAGGAAACAAGAGGGAAACAAATATTACCCAAGTGTAAGCCAGCATGCTCAGAGCTGGGAGGTGTTTTAATATGTTTTATTGGCATTTGCCTGAAGCATCAAGCACACAAATACTCTCCCTTGGTATTGAGGGCTAAACTGACCTCCCTTTTAAGTTGCAACATTTTTTATAGTTAGTTCTCATTTTCATTACTGCTGGGAGGAAATTCTGCTGCCACTGCAGATGAGATACTCTAAGAAGGGGAAGCGGTGTAAGAAAACCCTATAAAATCATGCTTGTGATATTAATTTTCTCACCTCAGGCTTAATAATCATTTTATGGTCATTTCGGAGAAGTTTTTTAGCCATAATGTTTTATCTATCTTTATGGTGTCTTATGCTGTATTTAATCAGTGTAATTATAGAAGAATAATTAAATATAATGCTACTTAGTTCTTAAGATTTTAACACTACTACTATTAATGCAACTAAGAAAACCTCTTTTAAATCTTGATGTCTACACAAAGCAAAATATTGGTGCAGGATACTTGATATGCCATTAAAAAGGAAATGGGGGTGCGTTTTTGTTGGTACGGCAGCACACATCCTAATTCATTAGTTCATTGGCGGCTGAAGAGACTGTTCAGCAGCATGAAACCAACTGAAACGAAAGAGACTCATCCTTTGTAGGATGTCTCAGATTTTTAAGAAAGAGCATAGGCCCCCATTTAGGAAACCACTTAGGCATTTGATTAAAACTACCTCTTGTAAGTACGATTCTTGAGTGCTTGTGTGTATGTTACAGGTGGACTGGCTTGGCTGGTTTTGTATATCTTGTCATATGTTTTGGAAAGCAAGCCTCTGGTCTGGTGCCAGTTCAGGTCTCCAAGTCAGTGGAAACTTACTGGACATATTTCCTTCTGCAATTCTATTGTTTGTTAAAAAGGTGTTGTATATGAAGGGCCTTACAAAAAGCCATGTTACGTCATACAAAAAGCCATGCACCATATTTCACAGTTGAAAGAGCTCCATCTTAGAGCTTGCTGTGCAACCAGTTTGATTGTTTCTTTCACGTTAAGTGAAGTCTGAGCATCAGATTTCTACACTGGAGCACAGAAGTTGCAGCACAGCTTTCCCATTTTCTATAGCTGGTATGGTCCACATCCATCTTAAGTCGAGGTGAAAGAATCTGACATAGGAAGAGAGGTTGGGGTAGACAGGTGTGTGCAGGGGGCATGTTTTAGTGCTGCTCAGACCTCCTTGTGATGCTGCTGTGAACAGGACGCAGGATGAATATACAGTTTTTACTCTGAATATATTCCTTTGTCCATTAAAGTTTATGTTCTTGACTTTCCATCAGGGGGACAACTTCTAGGCTGGAAGGTTAGGTACTGCTCTACTATAATAAGCATCATGGTTTTCTCCATTTATTTCAAATAAATGAAAGCTAGTGTTAGGATATTTTGAAGTGTCCTGTAAATATCAAGAGTATATTCAGTTTGATACCAGCACAAAAACTTTTCACTATATGCACGCTAATTAGTGCACACTAATTGTCAGGCTTGTTAGTCTGCTCAGAAGACAGCCAAGACTGAATGCGCTCAAAGCGTGAACTCCACTCACATCCTTGCTAGCTCAGAGCTGAGGCACGTTGGCAAGGCTGAGTAAAGGCGATGCCTTGATTTTGTCATGCAGCACCACTTGTCTCTACTCCTCCACAGTATCTGTCAATTAGACACCTCCACACTCACCGTCTTTGCCAGTCCTCTGGGGAATTCTGGGACCAGCTTTTTAATGTAATGGTGCTAGCCCCAGCCATGCCCAAAATTACGTGTGTTCTTTCTGACAGTGGATGGTCCCGTGTTTTGCACATGCAGGTGTCAACCATGCAGGCTGGGACCTTAGATTGACACCAGACTTTCTGCTTTGGGATAAAGTGGGATAGTAATCTTCACTCATGCTGTCTTGTTAGCACTAAGCTGCATTTACAGTTCCAATAGCCAAAGTAACAGTGATTCAGAATTGATCTGCCATGCAAACACAAAAATTAAAAAAGTAAAATCATGTTGCATATTAATAGCCTGGCAGTGATAGCAGATGATTTTGTGCCTTTGAGAAAAATTGAGGAAATATACGGTAGAAAAAATCTATAGGTGCTTTCTTCAGTGTGAATTTCAGATATGAGTGGCTGTCACTGGCAAGAGTATGGTACCATATTCATGCTCCTTCTAGAAAAGTTCCAGAACCTGCTTCCCAAGGAAGGGAGCACAGGATTCGTGCCATGCTTCGGCCAGTGGAGTTGAAGTGTCTGAGCTCATTCTGGGGTAGAGAATTGCGGACTGACTTACAAATGAAATGTAAAACTTCTCTCCTGTCCTCTTGCTCATTACAGGATTAATTTTACAAACTAAAACTATTTTCCATTTACTTTTCTTAAAGGAAATGTGTCTTCTCTGGGGGAAATGCCTCTTTTGCAGGGAACCTAAACGCAGCCTGTGTATCACCTGAATGCCGCCCTCTGCCCTGCTTCGTGTGGCAGTGACAAGAAATACTTCTTGGGGTTTTCATAATACTGATACTAAGTGAAGTATCATGGTAGCACAAAGTGTGAGAGCAGCAGTACATTGAATTGAAAAGTATTGCAAGGCAGTATGCAGAGTGGGGATGACTGGGTTTTGGTGTAACTCATCATATTAGATGCCTTTTGTTCTGCTTATCCTTGCCAGAAGACAAGGAGCAGCACAGTTTGGAAGTGCTCAGCCATGTCCTAAGTGATTTTAAAGGAGATGAGCAGCTGCCACTCGCCTTTCACTTCCAAGAAGACTCCTAGCACCCTTCCCCGTGCCCCATTACATCTGCGGCTCCTTCGCTTTTAGTGCCGCTTCATGCGTTAGGCTGGGCATAGGAGCATCAGTAACCTTGGAAGAGGTGAACAAGGTCTGAAAAGCATACAGTAACACTCAAAGGTGGCTTTTAAGAAGCAAAGCAGCTGCCAAAAGCGTAGAAGTATCAATACATAATACTGGTACCATGTATTACAGCGGTTGTTTACTATTCCTAGCATCAAGTACACATTCCTTTACTACCTTGGAGGTTGGAGTGAGATGTAAATGTTGCATCTACCTTGGAACAGTGCTCTGCACAAAAGTAAATTGCATTTGGTATCTCCATTTCTATGGGATTAAGTCAGAGTTTATAGGGGTGTATATTCGGAACTCCTTGGATTCAGATTCAGGGTTCCTTGGCTAATATACCGAGCTGTTTTATTTTATTAAAAAAAAAAAACAACAACTGAAAAAAACCCCAAACCCCCTGTTGGTTCTCCAAACGTGTGAATGTCCCTGGGGTTACTGCTGTGGTACGTCTGCAACTAAAGTACTGCTGCTTCTCTTCACGTTTCCATGAAATACAAGGTGGCAGCTTCTCATAGATTACTATTACTGAAATAAAACTTCTGACTTCATTTGTTGCATGGCAAGGCACTGGTGCTGAACATTTTGTTGATGGACTCACGAGGAAGACATTGGATATCTCTGGTGTTAGAACTTTAATGAGTGGAAAACATGTTAGAAACTGTATTTCACCTTTCGGATATGAACAGAGGCTGTTAGGTTGCTTCTCCACCCCCTTCAAGTAATTAGTTCCTTAGAATATAAAGGATTCTTTGGCTTAAATGAGCTTCTTTTACAGCACATAAGGGAATTTCTTAAAAAAACAACAACAAAACCAGACCAGCTAATGAAAGAAGTGATTTTTAAAATACCAGGTAATTCTTGGATAGTTGAGTTACTACCATGCTTAGCAAAGGTGTAATAAGGAAGCTGCTTTAATTATAAATGAAAGGATTGGTAAGCAAGATGATTTCTGCCAAGTAGAGAGCTTAGCCCAGCTTTGACTTTCGGCAGAACTCTGTAGCCCCTTATCACTTTTACCCATGTGGTTCATTTTAGTAATATGCTTTGTTTTTCTACGAGTGGACAGAAGGAGAATTAAGAAAACCATAGCGATTCATTAATATGGGTTTGCATTTTGGAAACTATTGGGTAGTGAAGTCCATTAAAAAACAATTAAGATCCAATGAAATGCAGTAATTTCATTCTCCAGGGCCGTCATGAGGAGGGGACTACCATTACAAGTTAGCAGTGGCGTTCTCGTAATGGCACCAGAACCCTTGCAGCTACAACCAGTTGTTTTTTATTCTTCACGTACCCGTCTCTGATTGAGGTAGCTTCTCACCTGAGTGGTTAAATACATTTCAGAATGTAGAGGTTTGTGTTGTATCTCTTCTCTGAAAACCCCATAATAGAGGAGCAAAGAATCGTAACTCATGGCACTGGATTCAAGAAAGGTGGGTGGCTGTCCCTGTAGACTAGGGAGACTTCTCTGGATAACACTAATCTGTGTGGGTTTAAAAACCTGGTATCTAGCACAGTTCCTCCTCACCCCATGCTTCCCCCCCCAGTGTTTAAGGCAAATCTGTTTTAAAAGAATGTGGATGTTCTTAGGCTATTGCCATTCTCTTCTGTAGCTTCAGGCTCAGGACTTCATTCCTTCTGCTTATGATCAGCGCTGGAGAAGATGCAATGGATATTCCTGTGGGTTTCTTCCATCCAGCCTGCTATCTTATCCCTTTTAAATCATTAGTATTTGTCTCCATCAGTCTTTGTGGGCAAACAGTTAGCTCCCCATTTTTTCTCCTAGAATGTCCTCCCCTTTTCTTGCCCAGTCATTCTGTAGATTTTTTTTTTTTCTTACTGCTTTTCAGATGCAGCCCCACCTGCCTTTCCAGTAGGATCTAATAGCTGCTCAAAACATGTTGGTACAATAATCCAGACGCTGCCTGTAAACATTCATTCCTTTGAGTGCTTTTCAGTGGCATTTACTGTCCTTTTTCCCACCAAGCCATCTTCTCTTATGTTCTCCCGCCTGCCTCTCTGCTCATCCTGCAAGCCGTTCTCGGGACTGGCTCATTGCCCCCTAATGGCTATTAAAACATGGCTGCTGTTCTGTAGTTTCTCACCCCACAGCTTTACCTTCTTGGTAAATCTCCCACTACCCTACTTGGCTGCTTACGTCTCCAAAATTTGCTGCGTTCAGCTGAGGCACTGTCTTACATGCAATGGATGGTTCCTTGAATGATGTGGCCTTCCTGACAGTCTTGGAAGGTGAAAGGTTGTGATAGATGGACATAGTAAAAAAAGATAACTTTTTTTCAGAAAGCAGGAGCATGTTTTTACTGTGCTGTCTCTACTGGTCCATTTACCACTGAGAGAAGAAAGAAGTGGAGATTAGAAGGTGTTCTGGTAAATTAACCCTAGCTGGTCTCAGGTGATTAGTCACTAATACATTTTTGCATGAACACCTTGGGTTGACAAATTCTGATGCCTAGCACCAGGTGGCTAAGAGCTTTCCTGCAGAAATACACGAGCATAAAGTAATATCTGCTGGTGAATTCTTTTTTTAGTTAATGGGAACTGGCATCTTCTGCCATCAACTGTAATTCAAGTAAATGATACTCTTTGTGACAGGAGAAATTAAGGTATATTGTACAGCACATAGCCCCAACACAAATTCATGTTTTTCAACATCCTAAATTATATAAGCAACGTCTTTACAGTCGAGTTTTCTAAGGCAGATTAATTGTGCATGTCAGTGCGTATTTTTTGAGATCTTTGTGCTTTCATTATCCAGTTTTTCATACCTCACCAGCATCACATAGGGTATCTTTTCATAGAGACAGGTGGAAAGAAGTTCTGCATTTCTTATCTGGTGTCTGATTTGGGAAGCTCCTGCATACTCGGCAGCTTGAAAAGTCAGGTGTCTCAGTAAGGAATTGGAAAACTATTTTTAGATAACCATGTTTTGGAAATCTTGCCTGTAATTTTCTTTCATAATAAAATGTGGTCAATTTAATCCGTTCTGCATAATTTCCAATCATGATACTACCCCTTTTGCATAAATAATTGACTAAAAGTCTGAGGTCATTTATGTGATTTGTTCTGTAGAGCAAAAGATACGATGACCACTCTTGTGATTAGGGACAAGATGGTCTTAAAGTTTTAATATTAACTGTATGTTGTTAGCTGGCCTAAATAAACCAAGGTACCAAATAGTGGTTTGCTAACCTGCAGAGGCAACTTCAGATGTTGAAAATAATGCCAGCCGGAGTTGTGCAGTGGTCTAAAACCTCCGCCCAGAAGGTGCTGTGTTAACCGGTCACTGGAACAGCCCGCTTTAATGAAACCCTTTGGCAGTTTAGGCCTTCATTTCTTTTGTTCCCCCTTTTCTGCCCACAGAACAGGACAACCAGTATTTATCTGCTTGACAGGGATGCTGTGGAGAGTAAGGAATGCCTGTGAAGTGCTTTGAAGTTGCGATGCACAGCGGAGTAACACTTATGAATAATATTTTCTGCACCATTTTTCATGATAGCCAATTAATGTATCAAAAAGAGTATAACTTTCAGAATCACGGTGGATGATAGAAATGCACAGAATGTTTATCTTTAAGATGTAAGAAAGAAAAGTAACTGATGAATATGGCAAAAATCACTTGGAAGGGAAGTGTGTGAGTGAGTGTTCATCTTCCCAAATTAATCAACAGCTTCCTTAAGATGGAAGATTTGACTGTTTCAGGTTCACTTGTCATAACTAAGATATCAGCCAAGTTTCAATATCTAGAAGTGGTTTTTAATTAATTTTCTCCTACACTTTACACTGGAGGAAAATCTATTACTTTGTGGCATTAGCAGTATGTAAAACCGCTCCTGTATCTTTCAGTTACGAGACTTAACCAAATGCAGCATACAGGTGTTTAGATGGATTGGGTTTCTTCTTCTGCTCTGTTTGGGTAGGTGGAACTGAAATGATTCCAGGTCTGCAGCCAAAGAACTGTACAATCCTAAGCAAGTCTTTACAACTCAGCAGTATAAAAACCCCTGTAAATGCTATTATCAGCTCTGTATCTTCTAATGCCGGTTTCTGAAAGGCAGTGTGGAAACAAAAAAAATCTTAACTGAGCCCCATGGACAGAGGTAATCGTGATTTAAATTTCTTTTTTTCTCAGCTGTAACTAGGACAAAGGTTAGTATATTTTTAGATGAGTACCACTAAATAAAACCCACTAGATTGTTGATTAACCCCGTAGGACATTTTTTGATACAACTTTTCTTCTAATCGAGAGGTTGACTAGGTGACATAGCAAGGGTTAGCCATACATTAGGTTTTTATTATCCATCTACTTAGCTCTTAAAAATTCCAGAAGAGTTAAGGAAATTATTAGTTTAGAAATTTTCAAAATAAAAGCATCTAATTTTTTTCAGTACTGGAGTGATTTTTGGTTTTGATACCATACAAGGTTTTTGGCAGTTGCTTAAAATGGAAGTGTAGTATTTGAGGCCAAACATTTCATTGTCTATTTAATTTTCTCACTTTTTCATTCTCAAAATTCTTTGAATAACATTTCTGGTTTAACCTGAGAAAACGTTATTACTGAAGAAGATACTTTTTGTTACTGATAGTTTTTGTTAATAAACTGAAAAATCTGATATTTACCTACCTCAATTATTTAAATTTGCCATACTTAAAAATTTGTGGGAACTTTTCTATTGTTGAACAAGGAAATAAATTGAACTGAATTTGGCCTTTCATGAACTCTAGATTTAATAATTTCAGATCAGTTTTGCTGTTGAGTCAGGTGACAGGCCTATTGCAGATACTAGATTTTTTTGTGTCATTCTCATGATCAGTATGCTTAAATGTGTATGTATGTGTATCTATCATCTTTGTGTGCTTGTGCATATAATTTATTTATTCAGCAGCAGTTGAATTTGTACTGGGATTGTTAAGAACTTCAAACTTGGTATTTCTTGGTATTTCACCCATTTAGAACATTAGCAGAGCAATGCTTTGTATTGGGGGACAGATTCAAAAGGAGCAATAGGTTGACAAGTCAAATTGAAGTGTTTTTTTAAATGCTGTCAGCTTCAAAGTCTCACTTCTTAAAATCTTTGATGGTATCCGCTTGATTACGTCGGTTTCTGCTTTTGTGGTGGTTTTAGTCCTTCTTGCTCTCACATTGTCAGTGGTGGTGTCATCAGCTGAGAATGTCCTCTCCCCCCAGTATGTATTCTTATATTTAGAAGTTTGACATCATTGGTGTCAAATCTTGGTTCCCAAGCTAGATTCGTCTGCAGTGTGAACTCTGTGGTCCCTGTGATATTTTTCAATATCTAATTTCATTTAAAAAAAAAACATTGATGACAAACAAAATTTTTAGATCTCATGTGGTCCCTGTGATATTTTTCAATATCTAATTTAATTTAAAAAAAAAACCAACATTGATGACAAACAAAATTTTTAGATCTCGTGCCAGTTGAGAAAACCTTCATTAGGTGAACTAATTGCAACGTAGTGGAATTTTACCTGCCAAGATACCTAGGACATTAATTCCAGAAACAGGTGATAATTCTTTGTGCGCCAGTATTAATGACATTATTTATTGCCTGTGTTTTTAGGAAATAGAGGTCAGAAAAGTATTTAAAATGAGAATTGGAAGTAAAAAGTCAAAGGGAAGAAAGAATGAGCAATGAAACATAGAGAAGAAAATAAAGAAAAATGAAGAAAAAAGGAGAAGGGAGTAAGTAGTTCATCCCTCCAAAAAGGAGCTTATTTTCTCAGGAAGTGGTGCCGCAGCCATGTGGGTAAGGACAGGACAGGTTGTGCAGCAGATCCCAATACTCTTGAGGCAAGCACAGGCAACAGACATGCTCAGGGATAAAAATGGAGAAGTTCTGAACTTTTTTGAAAATAAGGTTTGTGCCCAAGGGACTGCTTTTGATGTGCTCAGGAGATGTGGGGCCCCATCTCAAACTGCTTATGCATGGGTATGTAAGCCAAATGTTTTCCTTGGTTTATGAACTGCCCTGATAGGGGAGGAAAGGCATAGAAGACAGTGGGTAACAAAGACAACTCTATACCAATGGAGAGTTGTTTTCTAGGAAACAGAGCACTTGTACAGCTTCATCATTGCTGGGTCACTACTTCTTCAGGTCAGAGCAAATCCACATTTGTACACTCTCTCATAGATTTTAACCATCCAGAATTCGTTTGAGATAGGTGGAAACTTTAGACTTTTGAATGTAGCTGAATTGTAGGTATAAAGGTAAAATAGGGGCAAGATGTTTACTGCTCGGAGTTCTTCTATAGTACAGTGTTTCTTTTCTAATAATACTGGGTTTTAAAAAAAGAATGTGTTTTAAAAAAATTTTGTTTCAGTGTCATGATGTGTATGATGAAACTTGAAACTAAAGTGCTAAAGAAATTAAAAATTAAAGATGACATTTCATCTTTAAGCTATTACTAATAGAAAGTAGCGCATCACACTGGAATAAAATAAGGAAAGTATGTGAATAAAATTTTGAGTTTTCTGGATTTTCTGATTTTTCTATCCTGTGTCTTGTAGTCTGGAGCAGTATTTGACTATATATCAAAATTTCCAGTTTATGAACAAGCCTATGTTGTGAGCATATACAGGGTACCAGCATTTGACAATGCAAAACTTAATGAACCACAGCAAGAAAAGTTAGGGAAAGCAAGCAATAACACATGGCAGTGAATTTACTCATTTCTTCATCGTAAAGACAATCATGGTTCTGAAATGTGGTGAAGCAGGATGATGTTGAGATGCTCTGGTTAATGGGAGCCATATAAACCTGAAGTAGATGGAAGAGAACAGATGGAAACATGAGGAGGGGAAATGGCCTGTCCAGAATTCTGCCTGCTGCTGTCGTTTCAAATGCATAGGGTTTGGTGCTTATATAGAAATTCCATTTCCTTGGGTTTCCAGGCACTTGGATGCAATAAATGGGCTCCTTCACCATGTTGTAATTATGACAGAAAAAAGAGCTACTTGTAGGATCATAGGATAATTCGGTCTGAAAGAGTCTTCAGGAGGTTCCTTGTCCAACCTCAGACAGCATGGCCAGGTCAGATCAGATTGCTCAGGAATTGATCCAGTTGGATCTGCAAAGCCTCCAAGGGTGGAAGCTGAACAAGCTCTCAGGGCAGCTCATTCCACTGCTGGACTGTCCTTATGGGGAAAGGTTTTTACCATATATCCAGTCTGAACCTCTCTTATTTCATCTTAGACCCACTGTCTTTTGTCCCATTGTGCTCTGCTGTGAAGACCCTGACTTCATCTCCTCAGTGACAGGTGCCAGGGGACTGTTTTTAGGTGCCCCCAAAGCCATCTCTTCTTCAGGCTGAACATGCCTGGTTCCTTC
>NW_009258615.1:5086179-5086523 GCF_000687185.1 Egretta garzetta | reverse complement strand
ACCTGGAAGGTACTCCAGACCCCAACCAGTCTGGGGGCCCTCTGCTGAAATTACCTCAGTTTATTGATGTGTTTCTGCTATTTCTGGGTGGCGGTCATGGTGTTCTGGATGTGGTCTGATGAGGGCTGAGCAGAGGGGCGATCATCCCTTCTCTCTGTCTGCTGGCTATACTCCTGTTCACACAGCTGAGAAAGCGGTTGGCTTGCTTTGCTGCCAAGGCGCACTGCTGGCTCCTGTTCAGCTTGCTGTACACCAAGACTGTTTCCATCAGGCTGCTTCCCAGCCAGGCCCCAGCCTGTATTGTGTATTCCTTCCTAAGTGCAGGATGGGGCATTTGTCCTTGT
>NW_009258615.1:5074342-5086158 GCF_000687185.1 Egretta garzetta | reverse complement strand
TGGTTCTGTCTGAAGACAGGTGCAAGATTTGCCTTCCTCCACTTCTTGGGGACCTCTCCTGCTCCCTAAGACCCTTCAAAGGTGACAGAGTGGCCTTACAAGGGCAGCAACCAGTGCTGTGAGCAGCCTTGGATGCAGCCCGCCAGGTCCCATGGACACCTATGGGCTGAGTTCTCTTAAAATCCCTGACTCAGTCCTCACCTACTGCTGATCATCTCCTCCTCCAACCCTGCCTCGCAGCGCTGGGGCCTGGGGGATGCTGTTGGTGAAGACTGCGGCAAAGAAGGCATGGAGTACTTCAGCCTTACCTGTGTCCACGGTCACTAAGTCACCTGCCTCTGTTGCTGTGTTCTGTGAAAACTACGTAATGAGTTTTAAGCATTCTCATTAAAAGTATGGGCACTGTCCTGTGAACAAAGGTCAGGGTCTTCCTGGCCTGGTATCTTGTTTCTGTTGTTGGGCATTCTGTGGTACTTCAGAGGATGGAGGCTGGCATGAATAATGATGGAATAATCTGTCCGCAAGGAAACTTTCTTTTTCAACTGCTTTAGTTAGGGACCATCTTCTCCTGTGAAGCAGGAAAATTTTTATCCTTGATGTCCTTTGGACTATTTTTTCATGTCCTTCTTGACAGAGGTAATGTATTCAAGGGGAGTATATGCCATTAATTTACAGTGATGGCAATATAAATGGCAGTATATTAATATTTTTCATATTCTGTATTCCCTTCTCAATACATCGTAACATCCTGTTCACTTTTTTTGACCCCTCATGTGTATTGAGCAAACGTCTTCATTGAAGTGCCCATGATGAATCTTGCATCTTTTTTCCTGAGAGGTTATAACTAATTCAGAACCCATCAGTATGTACAAGTGGCTTTAAATTTGTTCCTTCTAGTGTACCCTACTCTGCACTTTTATCACAGTGAATTTCATCTGCTGTCAGGTTGTCCAATTACCTAGGTTTTTAAAGGTCCTTCTGGAGTTCCTCACAATCCTTTGTAGTCTTGACTACCCTAAATAGTTCTCTGTAGTCAGCAATTTTCACATTCATATTACTTAGAGCATGTCAGCTTTCAGTTATTAGTAAATATGAATAACTACGCCATTCATAGTATTGATCCTTTGGACATGCTTTCCTCCTGCACTAGTTATTTTTTCCTCCTTGTTCCTATATCCAATCGTTTAGTTAATCTTTTAAATGTGTGGGTCACACTCTGTGAATACTCACAAAGGCTCACGTTAGTTATCAGGGCTGGTCTCCAAGGTGTCCCCTACAGTCAATGGAGTGAAGTGGCCTTTGAGACCGGAATGTAATCTTAGGTTCTCTGAATTCCTTTGGAGGCTTTCCCCACCCCTCAGGAATATTTGTCTTTCATGACTGTATGTCTGAGTTTTCTAAGTAAATTCATACCAAGAAGCTTCTAGCAAGTCTGTATCACGTTCCTTTGGTCTCTCTTTTCTTCACTCAGACTGTTACGGATGGGCTCTCAGGGCACTCCTGGTGGGATAAGGCCACCCTTCTCCTGAGGAATTCTGTTACACTCCATAGTGTGTTTCGTGACTCTTGACTTCTGTTGTAGGTAATAACCAATGCTCTTTCTGGCTGAAGAGTAAAAGTTATGTACCTTTAATTACGTGGATTGTGCACAACTTCTCACCTTTATCCTTGAGGCTGGAAATGTAGTAATGCATTTGTGTTAGTAGCTCAGTTCTCTTGGTCCTTGTTTCTTTCAGAACTTGGATCAGTGTTTCACAGCCCACCTTTGGAGTTGGAAACTGCTAAGCTTAAGATACTATTTAGGAAACATTTATCATGAAAACTTGACAGAGGAGGTTTTGTATACAAAAGGTTTACATTGGTTCAAGGTTATACTGAGCAAGTAATTGGAAGAGACATCTGTTGAGAGTAATGAAATAGGCAAACCTCATCAAGAACAGGAAATTCCATCAACTGGAAATAGCCAAGGTGGGGAGAGGACTTTGGACGATACTTGTGCCCAGTTCTGGCTTCCCTAGAGGTTGAGCACTGAGGGCAGGGCTGAAGACAGGCAAGAGTTCACCCTGGTTCTGAACCAGCCCAGCTGTTCTTTTATTCTTAGAAATGGTAAAACTAGAACCCCAAACTTCATGCAGTATACAGAGCATAAAATACTAGAACATTCAAAACAGGATCTTTTTCTTCTACTTGACCTTCAAATACTGTCTCTCTCTCTGCTGTGAGAGTCATATGATGCCAGATGTGCTATAAGTGGGGTCAAGTTTGCAGAAGGTTTTGAAACTGAGGAAGGCTCTTGGTCCTGAAGGGAGTAAACAGTTGAATTTGTCAGACTTCACCCTCTTTAATCATCCTGTCTCTGACAACACCAGTATGATGAAGAGTTGCCAATCCCAAGTATTATTAATTGTGATGGATAAGAATTCTAAGAAAAATTTTAGCTTCCCGGCCATTTGCTTTGTTTAACTCTGCTGTTGATACCCAGGTGGCCTAACAGGCGTGCAGTTCCTGCCTAAGCTGTACTTACAGGACCTCTTACTTGTATGGTGTATTTAGCTGTTTTGGGGATTTTCTTCACCCTTATAATCTCTTTTTTTACACTTTTATATAATGAAGTTTGGTTTTGCCTGTTGGCTTCTCATGGCTTAGGGGTTTTTTTGTGCTTTATTATTTTGTTTTATTTTTTGTATTATCTTGCCTTACTATTTTGTTACTGACTTTTTACTTCCTTTATTTTTGTTTTGGGATATACAAGCCCGCTGTGACTCTAATAAGGTATTTTTTTTTAGTAGATTTCCATGGATTTTAATACCCTAACTCCGCCCTTTAGGCTCTATAACTAACTTCCTCATTTGGGAAAAAAAAAGCCCCTCCTTCAAGTTTAATGTCATAGCACTGCCTCCTAATATGATGACCCCAAGAAGGAATCCAATTCAATTACACCGTGACCACTGCTCTGTAATGGCTGAATTTCGTTTACTTCCTGAACCAGTTCCACTGTTACAAGAAACACGTATTTTGTGACTTTTGTGTGCTCCACAATGAGTTTCCATAGAAAGAAATAAGTTTGTGGTATTGAGAGCGTTTTTCTTCACTCTCTAACCTAACATGACAGTCAGCCAGTTGGCAGTCGGGTAGCTGTGGATGTCCATTCTGTCTGTTGTAATTAATACTGTTTGTGGGCGCACATGCCTGCCAAACACATTTGCATTCCAGTTCTGGCTTCTCCTCCCAGTCGAAGGGGCGTGCAGGGGCAAGATTTTCCCACATCAAGCCAATGGTGGCTTTGTTCTTCTTGTCGCTTACATGGGGAGGACAGGATGTGAAGTTGGTGTCACAGCACTTTCGTTCAGCTTATATCAAGCTGATTTCTTTGCCTCTTGCGCTTTAGAAAAGAGAGAAGGTCTGGTGCTTGAGACTCAGATGCGGAGTCTTTCTTCTGCTCTGTATCAGGGCAGGCTTCTGTCAGGCTGGGGCTTTTGCGCAGGTAGAACAGGATTGTTATTTCCAAAACCTTGTATAAAAATTTACAAAGGGATCTCAAATATCTGGATGATGCTCTTAAGTCATATGGTTTAGTTTTAGGTTGTCCTGTGAGGAGCAGGAATTTGGACTTGATGATCCTTATGGGTCTCTTCCAACTTGAGATATTCTGTGATTATATGAAATATAGATCCCAATTTCAGATTGTTTAATTTCCTATCACTGCCTTGGTGATCTCCAAAATGAGAAGGTACTCTTGAATCCACAAAACAAACCCCTGTATTTCTGTAGAGTGTTTCACCCAGCCTATGTATATTTTGTCCATATCTGAGAAGACAGCGGGGCCCTTTCTTCCCGAAAAGCTTCTTTACTACTTGCGATCTCTCAAAAGTGTAATCACCCTGATAAAACACATCACTTTTTACAGTGACCGTTACATTGTGATGAGCTCTTGATTCTTGCAGTACTTGCTGGTGCTTACTTGGGTTTCTGGTACAATAAGAAGATGAGGAAAACTGATGGTCCATAGGTCAGTTGGGCAGCGTGAGCCTTCGGTGGAAAAATAGTACAGTGTATCAGCAGATGAATTTCCTTTTCTTGCCCCTTTTTTCCTAAACCTCGGTGCTATACAATGGTATTTATTAGGTCAGATGATGTACTTTGCTCCAAAACATTCATATGGAAAAAAAATGAACAATTGTGATTAAAATTGATTTTTTCCCTTTGGGAAGTTAGAATCAAAAATGGTTACCTGCTCATTTATGAAACAGATTTATTCTGTTGACATGGAGGCCTGTTTGAAATGTAATTGCATTTCTGTTACCTAATGGAAAGTGACAGTTAACAGTATTTATTTTCCATTTGTGTCTCAGTAGATAACATAACACAATTTTGATTTGTAGTTAGCTTTGGAATCTGAGATTGTTCTATCTCTGTAATTGAAAAGATGGGAGCGTGATGGCCTAATACAATCCTGGTTTTGTTTTTTTTACACCAGTAAAGGCAACATTAATACAGTAAACAGCATCTATTCTGGCTTAATAGTTACATTGAGATGTTATTTTTGCATTCTGCCTTTCTCATTAGAAACTGCCACATCATGATCTGGATTGATAATTCTTCCATTTAGACACTCTCTGCGGCAGCTAATTTCTATGAGCAATGCCTCCCTTTCCTTGCCCACCTCAAAATAATGCTTTTACCTTGCAGCTAGAACACCTTTCTTAGTCATAAAATTACAATTACATTTCTTACAATTTTTTTTTTTTCCCCACAAAACCCCCCACATACTATACTCACTTTGTCTGGAAAGCCATTACTTCATCATTAACATTAAAAACAACGGATCACAACTCTTGAATCGTTACGTGCCTTACGCTGCAATTCCCCTGCTGCTTTTTAGAATTCTGCCTACTCCAAAATAATTATCTCTATGCAGCCTCTTCCCACAAAGGAAGTTATCTCTCTTCAAAGCCAAACTCCACCCGTTCCTGCTTGTACCCTTAAGTTGGTGGCACTGAAGAAGAAACGCTTTTTGGAGAGGCAATGGTCTATTCTTTCCTTTGCGGTGAAACCTTCACTGCACTGTCTAAAGCCTGGTCACCAGTTACTCGCCTTGCAGCTAACTGCATCTCTGAAAAAATATTTAGTGCTCGTGTGAACACACTAAGGTGAGTCTTAATGCACAGAATCATAGAATAGAATCATTTAGGTTGGAAAAGACCTTTAAGATCAGTTCAACCTTTTTGAGTTCAACTGTAAACCTAACACTGCCAAGTCCACTGCTAAACCATGTCCCTAACTTGCACAAGCCGTGCCCCTAATTGCATAAGAAGAATAATCAAGCATATTAAGTGTTTAATCTTGGATGATACAAGACTGTACTTCTTCAGAGCAAGAAGACAGCTGTCACCGTACAGCCTCCATTCGCCCAACCTGCTTTCCAGATGGGCCAGAAACAGGCCACTAACCACCCATACTGGTTTATGTGATTCCACTGCCAGTTTTGCTGCACTATTTTAAACGAGTGGTTCTTAAACCACTAATTCTGCACTGTCCTATTACAGCATTTGGGAAAGGATATTATTCAGAACATATTTTTGGTATACTCAAGTGTTGTGTGCTCATGAAGTCAGGCTTTTTATAGCGTATCAGATAGCACAACTATTAATTATTCTACCACCAGATTTTTTTTCTTCATGCCGATGAATAAATTAAGAAGTCAGGTTTTCATGAGCTACCTTGACTCTTAAGTTGATTCAGGAATAGAAAAGAAAACATGGTACTGTAGTTTCTAAAATGGAAGCTGAGTAGAGTTTTTATACGTCAACAACAGGCTATCGTGAAGGATTGTTTCACTGGGATTATTTTAAGGGATTGCATGTGTGCATAAAAACCACAGAAAATGGATACAGATTTTTGAAAATCCAGAAATAGTTCCTGAAACATAGGCAAGCAGTATGTTTTATAGCTTCTGCCTTTAGGTTTTTAGGTTTTAATTCACACAAAAATACCTATATTTTCAAACTGCACTTCATTAAAACCTCAGTGGTTTCTGATATGAGCTTTGTAGAAGCTGAATTTATCTACTCAATAAATAGATGAAATAATAACAATGCATAAGAAACCCTAAATTGACAAAAACCCCAACCTAATCTGAGCAGGAGACTTGCTGCATTGAATATGAACAAAAAGTACTACTTCTCATTAGAAGTGTTGTATTTTCAAAGCAGCCTTGAGCTGCTCTGCAGTATTCACAAGCCACAGATTTCATCCTTGTCCCTTGGTTGGCCTAAAATATTCATAATTTCAGACTTCGCCTAATTTGAGACCTGCTAATGAACAATTATTTCACGAACCGTTTTTAATCGTACTCCTGAATGTGTAAATATGCAGTTTCAAGTGATGGATATCCAAGCCTATAATGACTAAATATTTCAATACATTTTAATCAGACCTGGAGTGGAGATTCCAATGGGTATTTCCATGCATGCTTCTTTATGTATGTAAAAATACGTGTATGCATACAGAGGTACACATGCATATGTGTGTGTGTGTATGCTTATAAACGTATATATAAGTATAAATAAATGTGTCCGTGTGTGCATCCATAAATCAGGAAGGCTGTCATGACATAAGTTACCAAATATAGATGGCAACAACGTGTGAGGACATTATTTTCAGTGGTATATAGTGACTGCCATATGGGTGAGAAAGCATTTTCACAGACACAAAAGCTTAATGTCTTACACTGTTTTGTGCTGAAAACATTAGAATTTATGCAAAATGTAATCTGTAAGCTTTCAAGGTTTAGAGGACTCCCACTTGGTCCATAGATACTCAGCAGTCTCTGGCAGGCAGGGTGTCCATATTTGTTCTTTTGTAACCCTAAATTATGGCTGTGTGCTGACCTTTTTTGTAATCTCCTACATACCCTATTCTGATTCAGTCTGGGAGAGTGTTTCTAGTAGTTTCATTAGTAGTTGGAACGTAAAACACCATAAATAACACAGCGTTTTATGGAATAAGCCATCTTTTGCTGGAAGGGTGGTATTTGAGTAGGCTTTATGTGGAAGACTTCGGGTATGAAAGACACAGCAATGCTCTATGTGAGAAGGAAATACAGAGTACAGGTATGCTGTTTCATCAGTTGTTTAGGCTTAGTTGGTACATTCCTGCTGGAAGTGTGCTGATCTCTGTTGATAACTCTGTAAACCAGCAGTTTTAGTCATAAATGTGCGCTGCAAAATAGTTGTATAGCAGAAATGAAAAGGTGTTTTAGAAGTAACTAGGTCTGTGGAATGCCTTCCAATAGAGATAAATTAAAAAGATGGAATTACTTAGTTTTGAACAGAAGAAGCCATAGGAAATAATGGTACAAGAAAAACCTGGTGAGGTTCCTTACGTTTCTTCATCATGTAAGAACGGTGAGAGGAGGGAAGCATCCTACCTGAATTAACTTATTTATCTAGGTATTTATCCATCAGTACTGTATTCATCCACTGTACAGTTTGACTTGTCAGTGTGTTAATGGTTTTATTTTTATATTACAGTTGTCAAGGCGGGAGGTGTAATTATTCCCATTTTAAACATAGAAATTGGGGCAATGGCTTGTGCGGGACATGAGAAACAGAAGCCTGTTCTTGAATCCAGGTGCTTATTGCTTGTATGGTTTTATTCTGAGACATAACCATTTCAAGTAAAATTTCTTAAATATAAGATTGCTGAAGTCAGCACATACAGTGTGTGTACTTTGTGCCACAAGCAATGAAGGCGCAGGACTCTGTTTCCCTGATGCTGCTTAACTGGAGAGGGGGGTAAGTGGTGTACACAGACATCTTTGAGGGATTCTTCCAGAAGGGTGGGTAAGGCTGAAAACCTATTACGGGTCAAGATCTTCCTGGAGGGTGCTGAGCTCCTTTTGCATGTGCCCATGGTTCTCTGCTGGGTGTTCTCTTGTGCGCTGGGTGTTCAGGGAGTTAATCATGGTGACGATTGCTCAATCAGTGATGTGGGTTGAATTGCATTAACGAAGTATCGAATAATATCTGGATTAGTCACTAGACTGAGAATATTATCTATACTGTATCCACCATAGATGGGAAAAAAAACCTGCATGTGGCTGAACTTAATCTGCTCATTGGTTTGTGAACGTGTTGTCCCCAGGGAGTGTTACGAATCCACAGGATGTCCCTTAGTGCAGGATTTTGTACTTAGCCCGTGAGTAGGCTGCAGAATCAGAGGTGGAAAGACTCCTCTTGACTAAGAAATTGATGGGACTTGTGTGTATTATTCCTTCTAGCAGGTACGTGGCATCTGTTGCGTTTTGGACATGTGTGGAGAGGCAAGAATGTGGCCCACCAGTTAAAATAGCAGTTCCATTCACTTCTGTCCTGTTTACTGTAAACAGCTTTGTCAGTGATAACTTTCTCGAGAGTCAGATGAACTGGGCTGGGGATGAGCTCATTTGGAGATGATGCCAAACCCCCAGCCCAGGGATACATCCCAGTCTGGCCGGTGGGAAGTGCAGCTCTCCTCGTCCTAAGGTGCTTTCTTGTTTGTCTGCCTCCTGTGCCGTTCCTCCCTCCTGACCCGCCTCACACATCGCTTCTGGCAAACTGAAATGGAGGGGAATAATCATACAACCATAGAATGGATTTGCTTCCTCCTTCCCACTCTCCTCCTGTCTACACCAAGGAGGGCTGCCATCTGCCCAGCTTCACTCGTCCTCCCTGCAAAAGGTTAATGCTACTTTTCAGAGCAATGCAACTGTTGTTGTATCTTTTTATTTAGTCCAGAGTTCAAGAGCTTGAGCCTTTTAGCAAAATATAAACATGCAGGCATCCAAAAGTTGTCCCGTTGTGTTGTCCTAAAAGTGCCTCAGCTTGCATGCTTGAAAAAATTGGTGATGGGGATTCCTGCCTGAGATCTTGCCTATTAAGACCTCTGCTCTTCTGTTTGTAAACTACAAAGGATATGTGTGAAATGAAGGAAAACTTCTAGAGAGGTTTACTAAAGACATTGTAAACAGTAAGTGCTTGTACATGTTAGTGCATTTTATTGCAGAGATTTCAGTGAATACTGTGCACAGGTAGGGCTTTGAAACACAGTGGTAAGCCATCTTCTGACAGGGCCTGAAGTTTCTACATAATGTTTGTTCTCTGAAATTTTTATTATAAGCTCAGCAGCATAAAAGTAGCGTGGATTCCAGCTCCAGCTTTGATGTGCTGAGCTGCAAAGAGGTTTGTAGAGGGACTTCACTTAACTGTGCTCCGACTGGAAAGCAAAACCGGTGCTCTCCAAAGTGTCGGATCCAGATCAGCAAGAGTTTCAGAGGAGAAATGGGGAACTAAGGAGCGGCAGACTCCTTCAAAAAAACCCACAACACAAACCCCAAACAAACAAAAAGCCTGGTACGGACATCCTTATGAGTACTCCAGCTAGACAGTTTTGAAAACTAGAGAATCTATCTGGAGGAATGGAAATAAATGTGGGGGAGTATTAGGAGTAATAAGATAATTGCAAGGGATTTGAAGTAGCTGCATTCAAACTCTTTCCTTAGTGTCCCTCCTTTCACTGAACCTTCTGATGGTTTTAAAACCAAATCATGTGTATTTGATCCCGGACAGCCCTGTTTTACTTGTCTGCAATGCTTTCGAAATATTTTCTTTACCACTTCCTGTATCAAATAGATGTGCTAAAATTTCCTTGATTTTCTACTGAAATCCAAAATGATATATTTGGAGGGTGTTTCCTTAATAGCTTCAGACTGCTAAAAATTGCATCTGGGCTTGACACAGATTTCAGATTTTTTGTGTTAAAGGTTTACTTACCATAAGCTTGACATTAGCTATCTGTGGCACAGCATTGAGTTTATTGGCCCAGCACGGAATTTGCTAGAGCAGGGACAGTGGCTGAGTCTAATAATTTTTATATTTTAAAAATAATGTATTTAGTTTTTAAGTTGCATGCCTGCATGTGTTGTGATTGCAGGAAGGACTCTGATAATTAATACAGGGAAGTTAGTTTAGTTATATAAAAACTTTGATTGTAATAGCGTGTAATTCTGTTTGCCAAACCTCACCTATGGCTACAATGACACATCTTGGTAGGACAAAAACTGTAAGTATTGCCAGCAATCACTATTCTTTCAGTTGAGAAAGCAAAGATTTGGTTGAAGGCATGTATTTTTGTTTGAGACCACTGGCGCATCAAACCATGAAAATGGCAAAACATTTCTGAGAGCTTTTTTTTAGTATATAATTGAATATAGTTATTTTTCAATACAGGAATAAAAGTGAAAAAAAAGAATACTGGGAAAAATAAAAAGCATACTAGAATAATGTGATTTAAACTTTGACAGTGTACCATCTTTTGCAGCTGATAATGCTAATGAAAATTTTGGAGACACTATTCTGCCTACAGAGTAATAGAAAATGAGAATGAGTATGTGCTTCCGGCTAATTGCGGTGCTCGTAATTCTGTGATTCCGAATAGCAGGAGAGAGTGCACTGCATGCCATTCACCAGCTGCTTTTAAAAGTGTGTAAGAACAATTTTCAATCTCTTTTCTGTATGTGACAACTGAGTTTCAACATTACAGGAGATATGTCAGTTTGTCAACCTTTAAGTGAAGGGTAGCTTATATCAAAGAGTTGAGGACAAGTTCTTAGGTTATAAATGTAACTGTTATTTGAAAACACATCACGGCAAACCAAAATAGTCAAAAGGGATTTCATTCATTAATGTACATGAGGGAGCTCTCAAATACCTGCCTCACATTTTTATTCTGGCAAACAGAACTACCGTAACTTGTTTCAGTAAGTTTCTCTGAAAAAGTGTGAATTTTTCCTAAATATTATTAATAGTGAAATTTGACAGAAGCCTGCATTTGTTTGAAGGAAAAAAAGGTTTGTACTGACAGATTCAGTAGTTGTGTTTGTACTTCAAGGCTTGATATCAAGGAACGGTTAAATATTCAGTCTTCAGATCCTATGTCTCTCAAATTCTTACAATTTACGGAGATTATTGTGTCAGCAAATATAGCAGTGAATAATACATATCCTGTGTGTAGGTAGACTTGAATGATGGCAAAAAAAAGGTAAATGCTCTTTCCAGTAAGAGCTACCTTCAGATTAAAATGTTTCTACCTATGAAGGGTTTTATGAATTGACCAAAATAAGAGAGATGCATTAAAATTTAGAGTAGTTGCCATTTAAAAGAGTAAGTGGAAGGTTATTCGAATTGAATTGTTCCTTTGAAAGCAGTAGAGTGGACAGTAATCGCAAAGCGATGGCGTCCCTCATTGCGGCTGGAGGGAAGCCTGGAAACGCGGGAGGGGTGGTGGCGGCCACCAGGACGCCCCGCATCTGCCTTGGCACCCGCGTGCCGCAGTGCGGGCGCCGCCTGCCCAATCTTCCCGGCTGAAGCAACAAGTCTAGCTGTGCTTGGTTGAGATTAGTGCGAGACGGGTACTCAGTCGTGTTGCTACTGGATGGATGTCAAATAATCTGTAACAATGCTAAACCTGTAGTATTTCCTCACCGGGTAAAATTAAATTTGTATGGCTATTGGAAATCAGTCTGTTGAGTGAGGGGTCAGCAGGCTAGGGGTTTCAGACTTGTCTGTTTGTTTTCTCTGGCTTCTGCAAGCTGACAAATGGGATCTGGCCCTTCCGGCTTCATTTAACTACGCTACCTGAGTGTTATTGGTGATAACTGCTTTTTTTATCTAGGGAGGCAGGCAAAAAGAATGCCTGTGAATAGGCAGCCGAACTACATTTCTACCAGCGAATGTAACGTGTCTGCTCCCAGTCTGCCTTGGCCCTCTGTAGGTGGC
>NW_009258615.1:5032949-5074278 GCF_000687185.1 Egretta garzetta | reverse complement strand
TGTAGGGAGCCAAAAGCCAGACCTGGGCTTGGAAGAGTCCCAGTGAAAGTCAGGCACCAGTGGGGTGGTTAGATGCTGCCTGCAGGCTTTGGTCCTGCCTTTGGTTACTTGTGCACTCTTCAGCTAGTCCCGCGGGTGCATAATCAGTAAGAATAGCTTATGGGAAACTGGTGTAACTGCTCTGGGGGTTCGGAGAAGGATCACTGGCTGATGTAAAATCTCTTAATTTCTAAGAACTTCTGCTGTAAACCTGTCTCTTCTCATCCTCTTTATTGCACAGATTGCTAAGGTGTAGGTAGAGTGTTTTTAAGGCAGAAGTTGCTGTTTAGCTTCTTTTTTCCAACTAAAAAGTCAAGTCAAACCCAGAAATATATTTTTTTAGTAAAAAAAAATTCTTTACTAAAAAGTAAAGTCGAAACTAGAAACATTTTCTGCTTTCAGAACCTGTATTTAAAAAAAAAAAAAGCTGATTTGTATCCAGATTTGGTTGCACAAAAGAACATTTGGGATTACCTTTCAATTTTGACTTGCTCTACATGTGTATGAATATGTATTCCTGGACATGTAGAAGTATACAATATTATGGTGTTAGGTATATGACTATGAAGAACTGTGTCTGAAACTACAGTATAATGCAATTCATTTTTTGGTGAAGTATTTGGAGCATTTAAAATAATTAATATGTTTTTTTGAATTTTTAATTGAAACCCAACACCACAAAGCTTTGTTAGGGCAGAAGCAGGAGTAGTTTCTGTAGCAAATCAGTGGTGCGAAAATAAAAAGTTTTTATAGAACAAGGCAGTTCAGTAACACTCAGGTGTCCAAAAGGCTGATCACATAGTGGTTAGGTGGTATCAGGCCATTTAAGCATTCAAAGCTGACTTGCGTTTTGGGATAGGAATATACTGTTCGTGCTCTGACAATGGATTTCTTCCCCTGAGAACATCAACCATTGGTGAATATGAATATACCAGGATGTTTGTTTTAAATGGTACAAATATCCAAATTCAGAAAAGGGAAAAAATGGACTAGGATCCATATTTTGATGAAAATATTCTTCATTCTGAAGAGAGCCCACACTTGTTTTCCTTTAGGGGAAAAAAGAACTTTCTTACTTTAAGCAAACTGGATTTGGTCATTCACGTGTTCCAAAACTCTTGACCTGAGCTGTGCTGTCCTGAGATTCAGGGCAGCCTACAGTATTCATGAAGGAAAACCTTGGAAAATGTCCAAACAATGAGAGCACATAAATTAAGCTTACTGTGAAGAGTTAAAGGATGCATTTTATGTGTGAAAACTTATTGATTGCTCATATATTAGGTGTCGTTAAGGCTTCACGAGTCAGTACCGTTCATTGAGCAGAATTTGTAATTTTGGTTTTATTTTGAACTTAGATTGAGAAAGAAAGGGTAGATGATGTAGCGATTAGTTTATTTCCTAGCCAGGTGGACTTGATCTTGTGAGATACTTGGCATCCGCCCTTCCCATTGATCTCATAGGTGACATGCATGCTTCACGAAATCGTTAGCAATTGGGAGGATATGCTGTATTCTTGCAGTTACTTATACTGAAGTCAATGGGATCTTCTGGGTGCTCAGTACTTTTTGAAATCAGGTCACATCTTTAGATTTCTAAATAAGGATTTTCAAAAGGACCTTGGCTCTGTGACTCTGTCAGGTCAGAGCCCAAATCTGTTACTCCTTTTTCAGAAGCTTTGAGGATCCTTTTTTTTTTTTTTTTTTTTTTTTTTTCCCATCATTTGCTTCCTGCAGTTTCTGATGAGATCAGCCAATGGCAGCCAAACCATCTCAGGACGAAAGATGTAAGGATCCATCTACCCCTTGTACGACAGTGCCTCTCAGTTCTGTTATTTCCTTGCTCTTTCATTTCACTTTTCATATTTGCCCGTGTGCAGCAATCTTACTTGTCACTGCATGTTCATAAAACACTCAGTGCGCCGCTTAAACTGCCCTCTGTCGGGATCTAATTCTCAAATACTAAAAATAATCATTCCTGAGACTGTTTTTAGGTAGGACTTTGTATAAATGGTGGTGCTGTTAATATAGTGGATAGATATAGATTGATTAAAATCTTCTTGCCATACATTGCTCTTACCTCTTTTGAAAGATTGGGTCATTTTTGTTTTAGCTAACTGCTTTGAACTCCAGCTGAATACCAGTATTTGGCTGAATAACATAAATGAACATAATTTCCTTGCAACTGGGATGTAAAATTCTACAAGTGAGAGTCAACTTTTGAAGATAAACCTGTGCCCCAGTATCATCAGAGTTGTGAAATACTAATTATCTGTGTGTGTGTGCAGATCAGATAGATAGCTGTGCGTGCACATCTGGTATTTGCATGCATAAGTTAGGCTTGCCCAATTGCAGATGCCTGACTTGGAAAATCTGCCCTGTAGATATTAGAAGATGTCATATATTTTTCTGGCACGATATGAAATGCAGGGGAATGAACTCTTCCCCCAAGCCACAAGCACAGACACACGCATGCTCCAGAGGTTTGTGTCCACCGAGGAAGGGTGCTTCATTTTTTTTGAGAGTGTTTGCCATTTGGGGAGGGAAGGGGTTTAGAGCAGGTGTGAGAATTCAGGTAGGTTTTGGCTCCCTTTATCGCAGACACAAGAAACAGATGGCTTAGGTCAGTGCTTGCTGAACATATGGAGCGAACACACTAGTTACCAAGCTAGAACCTCAGCTGCACTAGCCAGTGCTTTCTGCTTGCCATTTAGCTGTGAATGCTTATTACGTATTTAGAATATTGCATCCTTTCTTCATTTTGTGTTCTTTGGTGCCCTTTTCCCTTCATTTATCTTTCCTCTTCTATCTTTGCTGAAGCCTCCTTCATTATTTTGCTCCTCATCTAAATGGATGCTTATTTTTTTGACTGTAGGGATCGTGTGGCTGGGTTGCTAACAAAAAGGACTGTACCTCAAGTTTGCACTCATGTCTGCTTCTAAGGCAAAAGGAGGAAAAAACCCCTAAGAAATAAAAAGCGAAATAAGCATACCCGCTACTGTTTGGAACTTAGATGCAGGTATACCAGAGTGCAGTAGATAGGATCATAAATCTTTCTCTTAAATGTGTTACGAACTTTTTAACTTATCAGCCATTGGGGGAGGAGAAAAGTAAAAGGAGTGAAAACATTCATAAACCCAATAGAAAAGAAGTAATTTGGGCTGTGAACTCAAACTCGTTGACTGAATTCTTTTGTAAGTCCACATCTAAAAATCTAAAGATGCGATAAGATTTTGAGGCAATCCATTAACTTCGGTGGGAGTTTCTTGGCCCTCAGCACCACTTGCTGTAAATCAGTCTGATCGATGGGGTCTGAACCATGAGCGTAAGTGCTTGAGGCACCCATTGATGAAAAACCTGGCCTCTGTTATTACTGGCAGTAATGCTGCAATTGGTATGTTGGTGCAAGGGATTGGGCAAGATGTTCTGCTGAGGTCCCTGCCTTTCTGCAATCTTTAAATATTTGAAAGAGATGAGAGAGGGTAGGAGGGAGTGGCCTCAGGCCATAGCGTAGCACTTCATGGGATGTGTTTCGCCCTTGGGCCATATTCGCCTCTTTGTTTTTACTTAAAAGAAAAACCCTAGCAAATCTGGCTATTAATGAATGTCTTGAAAGCAAATGAGAAAAAGCTGGCAAGGAGATCATAGAATCGTTTAGGTTGGAAAAGACCTTTAAGATCATAGAGTCCAACCGTGAACCTAACACTGCCAAGACCATCACTAAACCATGTCCCTAAGTGCTGTGTCTACCCATCTTTTAAATACCTCCAGGGATGGGGACTGAACCACTTCCCTTTTGGTTCCACTGGAACGTTCCATTGGAATGGCAGCCTGTTCCAATGCTTGACAACCCTTTTGGTGAAGAAATTTTTCCTGATGTCCAATCTAAACCTTTCCTGGCGCAACCTGAGGCCATTCCCTCTCATCCTATCGCCCATTACCAGGGAGAAGAGGCCGACCCCCACCTCACTACAGCCTCCTGTCAGGTGGTTGTAGAGGGCAGTAAGGTCTCCCCTCAGTCTCCTTTTTTCCAGGCTGAACAAAGTAATTTGATGGTAAAGCAGTAAAGGTTTTGAGTGCTACTTTCCTCCAGCAGCTCTAAATTTGGGAACATTTCCCATGGGGAAGGGCCGATGAGGGCGCAGGAGCTGAGCTCATCGAGGGCTGGCTTTGTGGGTGCGGAACCGCACGCCTTCAGCTCATACGCCACCGTTTGCTCCTCGGAGGGCTGGCTCGCATGTACACCTTTATATTTCCGACTGTTAGAGTGGCCCTATGCACGGTGCACATATGCTGGAGACCTGATTTATAATTAAGAGCAGCTGGCCATGCTGCTGTCCAAAATAATTTCCCCTAGTGAAGGATCAGTGGAGAAAAATGCAGACAGGTTTTAGCCTTTTGTTGAGAAAAAGAAGAGGAGCCTTCATGCTGCGCACGGCCGGGGGAAGTTTATTGCTTACCTGAAGAACCAAGAGCTGGGGATCTTCCATTTTATGAGTCCCTCCTGTGCTGTACCTGTGGTGAAAAAAAGGAAGTTAAAGTTGCCTAAAGGCAGCTTATGGGGATTCCCCGTATAGCTTATTTAACGTGTGCTGGGGACTGCTTCTGCCCTGGTAGTCTTCAGAAGTGCAAACAGCAGAAAGATGGTAAAGAAACCCAAAACAAACAAACAAAAAAGGCTCCCCCCCTTCCACCTTTACCCCCTTCCCCCAGATGTGCTTGGCACTTCTCTAGTATGTCTAGTAACTTAATAACATGAGGGTTATTTATATAGTGCTCATGGGAAAAGATTTTACATTGAGTGTGATATTGTCTAACTGGACTCAAATGGAGTCCATGCATAATGTTGTTTTTTAATAAGGGCAGTTAATCTCATATTATGATTTTTTCCCCTCAAATACATATTTTTAGTGTGAGTAAAGCAGATAAAACGGTAAGATGCCTAGAAACATTTTTGGGTAGTTCACTTGAAACGGCTCCTGTTGCAACATTAACATCCCCGAGGGATGGTGGGAGGGCAAAGCCCTACCTGTCAGTGCTCTGCTGCTTTCCTTTCTGGTTATATTTAGATAAACTTCTCTCTTTTGCCTTGCTGTCTCTGAAGCAGTACAGGAGATGGGGGAAGAGGATGAGGCTGTCAGAGTCCAGCTCTTCCAGGGGAAGAGTCCTTCCCCAGGGTAATTAGAGGAGAAGAGCAGTGCTGGTGGCTGTTGCACTTCTTTGCACCCTTGCCCACGCCTCCATTGTGTGATTGCCGTGATCCGGGAGACAACGCTTTTTGGCCTCCTGTTTCTTTTCTTAGCTGAGACCAAACCCTCCGCAGGGTGTGCGAGCACAGTAGTGGCAGAGGGGAGCTCCTACTGCCGTGGGGCTGGTTCCCCTGCGGCTTCGGCGGCTGGGGAGCACATGAGGGAATGTCAGAGGAGGGCGAGTGCTTAAAAAGCCTCTGACCTCCTGAAGGAAGATAACAATAAGCTAGTTTTTAAGAGAAACCTTAGGGACATATTCATAGGGAGTAGGAGGCAGCGTGCCTCTCATCAGCAATTCTGTGGAGTGTGTGTTTCCATATCAGGAACTGCAGGTTTTCGGAAAAAAATGGAGGAGGGATTGTCTAATTGCCACTCTGTGACTTGTCTTGGACAGCAGCCTTTCCTCTTCTTTTGATGTTTTTTACCTTGCGTGAATACTACTGCAAGTGAGGTGCGATGGTGACGCCGTCAGGGGTCACAGAGGTGGCCGGCTTCTGCCTTTGTGGCCGGGGCTTCCAAGCTGGGGAGTTTCACCCACTCTGCAACTGGGTGCACCTGGGCACACGCTGAAACAAGTCGGCTGGACAAGGCAGTTATGTTTTCATAGCGGCCTCAGTATGGCTTTTCACTCAGAGTGAATTATGGGTCTAAGTGAAGGAATTTAATCATAGAATCACTTTGGTTGGAAAAGACCTTCAAGATCATCGAGTCCAACCTTAATTTGACTACTCAAGGGGGTTAAACCAATATAGATATATTTATTGGGTTTTATACATACATACATATATATATATATAGTTGTTGTTTTGCGTGCCATTGATGCTATTTACGTGACTTCTGGTAGTCGCCAGAGCACGATGGTCAGTGGCTGTCTCTGGTCTGCTGAATGCCAGATAAAGGCTGCAAGCTCGGACTGCAGCACAACTCAAGTCAAGCAATAGGGTTATGCATTTACTGTAACATGATTTATGCAGGCCTCCACGGTGGGTATTAAGTTGGCTAAAAATGGATGCTGTCCTTTTTCTGGGCATTCAGCTCTGCCGTATAAATATGCTATTCAGGTCTACTAAGTTTTTATAAAATGCTGTTTCTGCCAGAATAGCTAACAGGGCTTATCCAGCAGTGACACTTCAATAGCAAAATGTTCTGTGAATGATTTTAGCCTATTTGTTTTTCTCTCCTGCTGTGATCCTAAATATTTTTACAAAACTATGTTTGAGAGATGTATTCACTGGGCTTAGAAAAGGCAAATTAAGAGGTAAATTTGGTATTTGCTGACGTAGTCTATTTTCCCTGTCTTGAAAGTTATAATGCATGTATGACTGTGTTTATATTGAAATCACATGTTCACAAATACTGCTATAAAGCTCAATTCTTCAATCCAGTTAAAAAAAGGAGTTATTAAAGGTGGCTGATGAGGAGGCAGCAGTTTGTCCACCAGTTACATGCTGCTGTGCTGTGGAGCTAATAGCATTAAAAGAAGGAGCATTTTCAGCTTGCAAATCTGATGTAAAATACTAGGTTTGTCAATAATTGAATTCTGAAACAAACAGTCCAATTACTAAGGCACTGTAGCTTTTGTTCATGTGATGGGCAAGGCAACAGTTCTTGCTTGTACCTGTCCCTACCGATTATTATTATGCATACTTAAAGTTCCTCTTTATTTTTCCCATTTTCATAACAACTGCATTATGATGTGACATATCTTTTCCAGATATTTTGCTTGAATAAATAAGTAGGATATTAAATTCAACTAGGGTATTAGATTATAAATTAGTTTTGTAACAGGCGTCATAATGTTATTTAGATTTTCAGTTTACACAGACCTTGTAGCAAGTCCCAAGAGCTATGCCACAGAATTAGGGGAAGATGTGAGTTGATGTAAGAAAATTGGTTTTGGTAATATGCTGATGTCAGTAGAGTTTTGCTGTGTGGAAAGATATTTAAATTAACGTTTTTACTTACTCCATTGTACAAACTAAAGATTGGTAATGATTTCAAATTACTGATGTGTTGGCGTTTGGGCTATGCAAACACGACCATAAATGTCTTTTCCCTGGTAGGGCGATATTTATATCGTGAGTTTCTATACGGGTTTTATTTTTTAACAAACAGAGTAACATATTCCAATCTTCCCTGTAACACAGGCATTTCATTTCATGTCAGGAGAAGGAAAAAATTTAAGAGCATTTTTAGATGAAAAAAACCCAGGCTGGCTAACAGGTACAGAGCTCTCTGTGTCAAGGAAGAACGCACAGACTTACAGCGCCGGTCTTGAATAATTGTGTCATGATTAGCAAGCACAGTGACACCATATTGGTGAGAGAGATGTGAAAACATGCACATTTATAAGTACATTTATTAGTCAGATGGATGGTAATGGTAACCTGAAGAGAGAGCTTCTAAGTAAAAAGATTTATAGCTGCTTACATAGGTATTCTGTAAATATGGGAATCCGTACCCACTGTGATGTTTTATGTATTCAGCGCAAGAGTAAATGTGAAAAATAACTGCAAAAGGAAGTAGATGTCCTCCTGAGCCATTTTCTGAGATGATGGACAGCAATATTGGTAGGGGTCTTAATTAAAATCAAACCAAACGAAAACCACCCCGGTTGCTTTTAATAATGAGCAGTACCAGAGTAAGGGAACAGATTATCTCCTTCTCCAGAGAAAATTGGCAGATGGAGAAAATGTATGTGCAGGTATCAGCAAGATTGCTTTGAAACCCCCTCTGCTGCCTGTCACTGAGGTGCTGTTGCAGAGTCTTCCATCAGGGCTGCAGTGAGGCAATTCAGTACCCAGGGCTGAAGGTGGATTTCGTGCCCCTTCTCCCCTTCTCTTTTGCCTCCTCCCAACCCCTGCTGCAGCAGCCCAAAGTGGAAGTCTGTGCCAAGTGGGACGTTGTTTGGGAAACCTCTCTTCTTCACGTGTTTGAACGCAGATAACAGGTAGCCAGGTTCTCATTTCCTGCAAAATATGGTGGTCTTCCCCAGGAAGAGGAGATGGTAATGGAGCTACACATCATTTTTTTTTGTTTGTTTTGTCCCCAGCTGTAGCTGTGCATATACCTCCCTCTGCTTCAGGAGCTATCAGCCCTAGCTTACTGCATTCCCAAACCAGTCATGTGGTGCCAAACAAGAAAATTGGTCTAATTTTGGAATTCTGGTGTGAAAGCAGTTAGGGGGTTTTGAAGGAGGAATGAGAGCAGGCTCACGCTCGACATTTTACTGTACAGGTCCTTTGCATTTCATCTGCCCGCTGCCCAGAAATATGGATGTCTTACGCTGTGGGCTCTTACAGGTATCCCAGGCTGTGAGAGCCTTTTCCTGCAGCTCTTACCTTGCCTTTTTGGGCTAGTCTTCCTTCACCAGGAGGCAACTCCCCTCTCATTGGCTGACCACTGTGATTTTATAGATTGATAACTTAGCTCCTGCTCACGTATGGTACATGTGATCTTTCTTTGCTTTGGTACCTGCTAAAATTGACTCTATAGACATACACCAATAGTAAGGTTAATGGGTGCTGCCAGCTACATGATCTTTAATGACTGGGCTGCTTATGTAAATGTCTTAAATCTGAATTTAGGAGCCAAGAATAAGGTTTGGTTGGTTTTTTTTTTTTTTCCCATATCCTAATGCTGCACCATCAGTTGATAATGCAGGCATGCTCCTACCTAGTGTTTCTGTGCAAGTTCATGAGTCTGGACGTGCTTTTATATACAGAACATGTCTGGAGCCCATATTCCTCGTTGCATCATGGACATGCGATGTACATCCACTATTTGGAATGTGATTTGTCATATAAATGTAGCTGGTGTTAGAGTCTGAATGTCTCGTTACTGTGAAACATTTTGCTGCTTTTAAAACAACTTGAACAAAGAGAGCACTTCATACTGCACTTTGATGTGTGTCTTTATTGAAAAAAGCTCCTCTCCGTTGCTGAGGCACTGAAGCATTTGCATTAAGTGATACAGGAGATGCCATAGCAATTTCATGAGAATTACCCTCTGCAATGAATGTTAGATTAAACATCTAAGTAAAATCCCTTGAAAGTGGCCAGAAGATGAATTAGAGCAGAGCTGTACCTAGGTACAGTTAAATTATGTACCTTATTTTAAAGATTGTTTTTAATTGATTTGGTGCATACTCTTTAGTTAGTTAATAATGAGTGTTATACCTGTGGCTATAAGATCAGTCATGTGAGTTAGATTTACAGCACTAAGAAACTCCCTTTATCAAAGAAAACAATTTCATAAAGGGGCTGTCCCCTCTCACTGCTCTGTTGCTGATAATGTGTCTGGACTGTTTTCTGATTAGTGCTCCAGTCTAATACTAATATTGAATATGTTGTTTAGCAGATAAATATAGGGTTATCACATCATTTTAGCAACCTAATTTGTTCCTTGCTTGCACACTGCAGCAACTTTCACGTCTCAAACCCCTCCTCTCCATTAGGGCTTCTACAGCACTGCAAAAATGAAGCTAGGAGGGAGATGAGCCTTGGAAGAGAAGAGGACAAAGATACAGGATACAAGAATGTGGAGGAAGGAGTTGCAAGTAGCTGGAAATTTTGCCAAGACAGAAGTTCCTCCTATTTTACTTCTGAGGAAGCTTGAATCTAGATGGTCCTTAAGACTCCCAGTGTAGCTGATAGGAATTACAGATCTTCAGTACCCATCAGTACTGGACATTAACGTCATCATTTGAAGGTTGTGCTAGGTGTTAATATTTAACTTCAGCCCAACTTTGATATGTTCCCTTCCGGTTCTCATTTGTTAACATTTTACCAAACCCACATCTAAACTGAAATCTAAGGTAAGAATTTTCAAAGCCTTGTATCTGAAGTTAGACACCTGTAGTTAGAAATGTGATGATCAACAGAGAGAAAGAGGTCTTTCCTTAGCAAGGGACACATACAACACAGGTTGAGAGAAAAAGAGGTACAGAACCTGGGAAGAGAGGAAGGCTATGAGGTGGACACCCATCAATGCTCACCCAAGTCCTGCCACAGGAAAAATGTTAAGGCCCACAAGAAGCCAGCTGCAGCCAGAGGTGGATGTTTCCCAGCCCCTTCCAAGTAGTTTTCTCCACAAAAGTCCTAAGAGGTGACAGTGGCAAGAAGGTGTCTTTGAGGTTGCTGTGGTTACTAATCCTGATGACTAGTTCTGATTACAAGCTTCTGACCTATAAGGGAAATGACCCATCCTGCAGATTGGGCAAGGAGAGGATTCCTCTTTGTTTGGGGAAGTCTGCCTAAAGGTTTTCTCTTCCTAGCCCTGCTTGGATAGCTGTGTATATGAGCATTGCCTCAAAGCCCCATCTGGGTTCAGTGAGGACACATTTCTTATCTTCATTCCCTCTTGGATTTAAAAAAAAGCCTTCGAGTTACACATTTGAGAAACTTTTGGATAATGATCTCAACCTCTAAAAGGAGAATCTGAGTGAAAAAAAAAAATCCACCTAACAATTAGATAGCTAATGTTTGCATAATTTTAATTATCACGCATTGCAATTATTTCTAATTCATTTCAGTATACAAATCACTATTTTATATATGGCATGTTGTTAATGTTTACTACTATAATTACTAATTTGCAATATAAGGCAGCAATTTTATAGTTATTCAGTTATGTATAATTATTATGTCAAATAGGAGATGGCAATTAACACTGAAATGTATTAGAAATGATTGTACTAAAATCAGTCTAAGAATATTTGACATGTACTTGCCATGTAGTGGGATACGGACTGCATTTTCCTACTCTTCCCCCAACTATGCTTTTAGGCAGTGTATTTATTTGAGATTCCAAAGGATTTAATCCTGCAGAAATTCCTGTTCCGCCATCACACTGACCGAAGAGTTAGAGCTAGAACTAACGAGCAAAATCCAGGGAGTCTTCTGTAGCTAAATCTCGTGTGAGGTTTCAGAGTTTAGGTGTCTTGTTCTACATAAGCATTTCAGAAAGGCCCTGCTTCAGTGGCCGCTTGAAAAGGAGACGTTTAAGTCCTCCTGCTGCCTGTAGCTCCAAGTCCTTTAAAAGAGATGTTCAGGGTGAGTGTTGAGCTGTGAGGCTGGCGCGATGCCTTAGCGGGAAGGTGCCAAACGAGCCGTGAGCCTGTAGCTGGCGCCCCCGGGTGCTGGGCGGTGCTGAGCAGCGGGGGAGTTGACCCTGTGTGACGGCAGAAAGAGTCCGGGTGAAGAAGATGGTACCAAAGCTGCTGAGGGTGACCCACACCGCTACTCGTACATTCCCCTGAGACCACCTGAAGCACCAACTACCATGCATTGCATCTTCAAAACTATAGCGGTACTGTTGTGTGAAAACTTGACCAGAAGGTGGGAAAGCTGAGGCTTGGGTCCTCTTCCAGAAGGAGGGAGTTGGAGTGGTATCTCCTGTCCCATGGGAGCAAACCCCAGCGCGTGCTCTATTTAGAGCTTACCTTAACTTCCTCTGCTGAAGCTGGGCTGCCATGCTGTCAAGTGGGAGAGTTGGGAGCCAGTAGGACACAGGCATCTGAGGGGTTGTGGAGCTTTTGGGATGGGAGAGACTTGACCTGGGGTGGGCTTGGGAGCTCCTCACTCCACAGATAGGCCCACTGCAGTGCAAAAGGTGGAACAAAGCTGCTCTTAACATCTGAAAAATTGCAGCCTTAAGTCATCTAGGGAGTCCTTAAAGAGGGGAAAAAATCCTGATTCGTAGAGAATCTAAATTAGCGCTATCACTTAAGCAAACTTTCTTTGTGGCAAAACAGTCCTCTGTGACAATTCCTTTTTTTTGCCAGGGATTTAAAATCTGGGCAGCTCTAAGCCCTGCTAAACAAAATTCATGGCTGTACATCTTAATAAAGCAAAGAAGAGCGCACAGCGTGTCAAACAAATTCGCCTCCTTCCTTGGTTTAAGCGTAAGGCTGCTGTAACGGCACATGGCAGGGGGAGATCCAGATAGGGCCCTTGGTGTGTTAACAGAGCATATTGACTCATATCAGTCCTTTTGCCTGGTTTAAAATTGATCCCCTTAGAAAAGTTAAATATCACCTATGTTTGTAGATTGCTAGACAGCTATTAAGATAATGCTTTTATAAATACAGATGGTGCCCTTATCAAAATTACATGGCAGTAAATAGATGCCAGTAGAAATAATATGACACTTTGATTAGCTAATAAAATGAAGCACAAATAGAATGGGGATGCTAAGTTGCTCTGATGGTTTTCATACTGTCTTATTTATTGCTTATTTAGCTTTGATACGTTTCTATTACAGTTTTTGCTTCTTAAGCAATTCCTTTGAACTTTTAATTTTTAAACAGTAATCTGTATTTTATTGACTTGTGTAGAAAATCCTCATTGTCAATAAGCCTTTCGTCATGATAGTAAATGTTATCATTCCTTTTAAAGTAAATTGATAGGCCAAATCGCACGCTGTAAGTCATGGAGATAAAAGTGGCAAAGGCTGCCAATTAATATGTTACATGAAAAGTATTGATTAGAGCAAATTATTGCTGGAAGTTTGGCGAGCAATATTGGTTCACTGATGCGGCGGCTTTCCGTGCCATGGGAGATATCTTGTATCAGTCCGTCGAATGGCAACAGGACAGTTGTACATGAGGACTATTAGGCTTTGGGGACGGACTTGTACTATAGTACTGTAGTCTAGGGCGAGAGTCTGAGTTGTTCAAAACTGGTGTAACTCCATTGGCTTCAGTGGGATTGAGACATGGTCTGGTCACTTTTAAATCTGCTGTTAATGGATATGAGGGAAATACTGCCTGATGTTTGAGGCGTATCGGAGAAACGTGCTCATCGATGCAGTTGTTCTTGGGATTGTTAATGGCAGTGATAGTCAGGAAGCAGAGACAGCAGGTGAGAAGAGCCCAAATTGTATGTGGGTCATTAATGTGGTCGTGCCAGCATAATGCTGACAAATATTTCTGCCTTTTTGGTACCTAACAAAACTTGACTTTGTAACTTGAAAGGAGAACATGATCATAACCTGCCACAGGTTTTAAAATCTCATAAACTTTTGGTTGCCCCTGCTTTCTCAGAGCGTACAAAGTTCTGTTTTGGTCTTTTGGTGCAGCCTGTTGCTAATAATAAGCCTGTGGTGTAGCAGTGCTCCCAGTGCATGTGGTGAGCTAGGTCTCCTCTTCCACTTCCACGGAGAAAGAAAGGTCTCCGTGCCCGTGTCCCTACTAACAGTGTTTTCCTCTGCACCTCGTGAAGCAGCAGTGCCGCGGCTAAACGTGACACCCAGTTCTCCTCAGTCTTACTCAGTAATTACTGCTCTGACACGATCGCTCTGCCTGTAGCCAGCAGTTTGGCACAACCTCCAGGGGACCAACCCTTGGCCAGATGGAGAGAAAGGAGCAAGCATCCCTGCTGCCACACTCTTCTGGAGCCGCGCTCAGCATCCGAGTTCAGATTGCCGTAGCCCAGCTGTGGCTCCACTGCCCTTAAGCACAATAGTATTTTCTTTCTGTCTTTATAGGCCCTTCCTACAGCCGGGACTGGGCTTGGGGGTGTGAAAATTTATCTTCTCACATTTAGACAGTTGGTATGAGGATGCACAACTTGTGTAAAGACTGTGGGCTGCATGGGGAGTTTCCTACTGTTGCACCCTCGCTGGGAAATGTCAGTGGAAATGGCAAAGGTGTCTTTTAGATTATTTCTCCTAGGCCCCCTGCCATCAAGGTTCCTTGCGAAGGGGGTTGGTCTGGAGCTATGAGAAAGTTTTACCCCGATTAATCCTATAGATTTAGCCCAAATGCTGCAAATAGCTCCTTGTCAAAGAGCAGGTGGGACACACAACTAGTTGCTAGATGGAAAAATGCTTTTAGGTGTCCAGGCCCTGGCTGTGTGAGCCTAATGGAATCATGTTGCTGTTCATGCTTTCACCTTTTGTTATAAAAATTTAAAAACCTATTTTCCAAATAAATAAATTTAAGAAATCCCAAACCATAACAAAAAACCCCTTCAGATTTCACATCTTTATGGCTATATTGTCAACTTGATGCATGAGGTTTTAGCTGTGCAAATCCCTTTAATGCAAGTGGGAGTTGTACAGCTAAAGATTTACACATTGGCTTTAGAATAATATTTCTTCAGCTCTCTCTCTCTCTCTTTTTCCTCCCCTTTCCCCCTCTTGATTCCCTCCCCAGATTCTCCCCTTTGCTCTTTAATGAAGACCACAAGCTAATTCAGTGCTTCTCCTTCTGTAGCGAGAGGCAGCCATGATGCTCCCTTCCTCACTGAACCAGGTGAAGTCCAGAGAAGTGGTATGTGAAGGCAGTGATAATATGTGATTACTGAGGTGACAGGGGAACTCCTTTATCTCATCAGTGATGCCCACCCCCCTAAAAAAAAGTGTGAAACAGTCAATACTGAAGAACCCCATTGCAGTGAAAAAACTTTTTTTTTTTTTTTTCTCTTCTCAGGATGAGTCTGTCAGCCTTTCTGGCTGAAAATTCCTTCACTGCTTATAAGTAATGTGGGTGACACAAACAGATGTACATAAATCTAACATTTCAAGGAAGATCACGCCATATCCTATCTATATGACAGGGCAGAATTTGAACAGTCTTGTGCTAGCCTGTGGGTGTAATGCAAATTCCCTGGGCTGGAGAGACTTGCTTTCGCTCCAGAATTTCAATTGGTTGTCACCTCATTTAAAAAAAAAAAATGGGCTCACTCTACATGACTGGGTTATAGAGGTTTCCTTCCTTGTATTAGGAGGGGACGACTGACCTAAATGTTGAATCCTTTGGGACTGTGGACAATAAAAACCCCGTTGTCCCCAGTTTCTATTGGAAAGTGCATTCTCTCCATCTTCTTTCATCCAGAGAATTTGCATTGCTTCCCAGTATACAACTTGGGCACAGTTTATTGTCCATGTAGCAGGATATGCATTTAGGTGTTTTCTTCTTTTAATCCAAGGGCAAAGGCAGGAATTGTAACCCTTCTGGGTGGGGTGATAATCCTACGCAGCCCCAGTCCCTGTCAAAGCGAGAGCGCAGCCTAGGTGGAATTCAGAATACCGTAAGGAAAGCATTTTGCCAAAATGTTTGTCTACAGAATGGCAGAGATTAAAGCCCTTCTAGCTCTGATTGGATTACCATGGACCAGAAGCACTTTAATCTCTACCACTGTGGCTTTGGGGGAAGCCAGTGATTGAGACGTGTGGCGGGACCATGCTGAAGAAGCGGATGACTGCACTTAGCTCTTTAATCTTCTAGTCATGTGGCTGTAGTAGAAAAATATTTAACTGTTGCAGCAGAGAAATACGTAGCAAGTAGTTATTTTACCTTTTACCATGCAAAGAAAATACAAATTGCACTTTTTCCCCTCCAGAGTTGCAGGAGCAGCCAGCGTGCGATAGCCCAACTCAGAGCAGCCTGAGCCCCTGCTCAAAACCACGATATTGGTTAAGCTGGTGGTTGAGATTAATGTAAGCACATAATAGCCCATACTGCAAATCAAAGGTCTCTACAACCTAGTACCATGTCTCAGACCAGCAGCAGATGCCAGTGGAAGGGTATTAAGACAGAGTATATTTAAAGTGACTTTTTTTTTTCCCCCAAGGCTGACAATAGTCGGTATTTTCCGGACACTTCCTGAATAATTTAAATGCTATATTTTGTGCATAAGAGTGGCTGCAAACAGAGCTATTCAAGAACAATTCCAAGTATAGGAATGCCCTTTTAGAGAAGGAAGGAACACAGAAGCATGAAATCCTAAAACCCAACTTTGGATGAAATGTAGGTCAGTAAAGAGATAGGATTAACAGTAGAAAATGAATGGGGATCTGAGCAATTTCTTTTGCTCAAGCCTCAGTCAAGAAAGGACACTTTTAGTAAAGAAAACAAGATATGGGTGAGGTGGTGAAAACTGTCGTGAAATGTCCATTTAGTGCCTGACCCAGAGCACGCTGTCTGACCAGTGGGATGCAGGATGCTGTGGGAACCGAAAGGTGTCCTCCTTGCTTACGTAAGGGTCCCCCACACAACTTCAGCGTTGTGTGCCTGCCTAAGTTATTTTGGTGTTTCTACAACAGACTACCCCCAGTCCCCCAAGAAAGAAGCTGGGGGATGCTGCGAGACTGACGTAGTCTCCAAAACCTGCCTGTCAGGTTGGGTATTTTTTAATCAGCAGATGGCTCCACATAAAGAAAGAACCATCCTGGCTGCAGTTTCTTGAGCTTCAGCATGAGGGAAAGCTGCTTCTTTCTCGTCCAGCTTGTGCTGGGGTGGCAGGGCTGGAGGATTCACCCATGTAGGTAATGGGAATGGAATTCTCTCTGCAAGGCTGAGATGGGCAGGAAAGGCTGTTAGCTTCAGTGAAGTCACCAGAAAAACACAACTCCCCAAAATGGAAGAAGTCTTAATTCCCATTTTCATTTAGCATTAGGAATCTAATGCTTCCTTCAGTGAACTGGCTGCACATTCAGCCTTTGTAAAAATAGGGACAACTTCAATTGGAAGCGTGTCTAATGCCATGTAGATGTCTTTAATTTTTAAATGATCCTTCAGACTAGGAGAGTAAAGCTGTGTAATCCTTATGTTTTATATGCTATTGTGCCAGCCTTTCATGGTGAGAAGCTAAATATTTTTGTCATTTTAGTTAGTTTATATATGCCATTCTTGGTTTGCTGGCAAAGTGAAATGTCTGATGTGTCCCACCCCTGATGTCTGCATTTGGATGCAGGATGAAGTAAAATGAACCCTATAAGCCAAACGCTGAGTTCCTTTCCCTGCTTTTATTAGCTTTTACTTGGCATATTCTAGTGGCTTTTGTGTAGAGGACATAACACTGTAAAAACCATGGATGTTTATGGAAGGCACGGCATAACTTAATAAATACGGTATACATGTTACGAGAATGGATGCTCTTTCGCTAAGTACAGGAGCTACATATGGTGCTGATAGCAAGTGCCATATGTTTGTAGAAGAGGCTACATTTGTACAGTGCCTTTTTCTGAGACCTACTAATCTGTGAAAAATAACAATTCTGTTTAATACTGCTGTTTGTGGCCCCTTGCTTTTGTCTTCTAACTTCTATGAAATGTACCCGATCGGAATGGACTTGGACGCGTAGGTCTGCGCGCCTCTTCAATACCACTTCATCCTAACAGTGCCCGTCTGGAAGATCCAACATGCCCCTTCATGCTGCTACAAAATTGGACTGTTGCTTATATTACTCTTCCTGGCGCTCCAAATCCCGAGTGCCTAGCTCGCTAAGTGACACGACTTCCGAAGGAGAACGCTTGTCACCAGCGTCACCTGCAGCTCGCTGGCAGTGATGCTGTCGTGGGAGACAGGTGCTTAAATCTGGGCTCTCAGGCTGGTCAGAGGTGGGGGCCCAGGTGTCCCACCTTCCTGTCACCGTAACCACCGGCGTATGGCGTAACAGGTACTGGCAGCGTCTCCTCCGCAAGATGGTGTGGTAGGGAGCTGCTGCTGCTTTCAAAGAACAGAAGCAGGAGAGGGTTCGGGGCTGTGGATGGAGACAACCAACTGATCCCTTGTCTCAGGGAATTTTGGAAGGGGGTAAGACTTTGCGTGTACTCAGCGGTAAGCTTTCCTCCTTGGCTACGTGGCCCGGTGCTCAGTGTGAGCCTTCTGAGGTTTCTCACCCTCCATCGTACTCCTGAGGCTGGCTTCTGTACGCTCTTGGGGCCTATGTGTCTACCTCTTGAGTTTCAGATTCCCTATTGGGTCCAACTTTCTAAAAATATATGCCTTGACTTGCCTAACTTTGAGGTGCCCAAGCCCTTTCTGGGATCCAACCTGCAGCCTAAACCTGCTTAGTTAGAGACCGGATTAGATAGCGACCATTCCTTGCATGGTTACCACTTCCAGGAACATCCCTGGCTTTTTAATCTAAAGATATTTGGATTAACTGGCGCTCTCTCTGCATGTACCCTGCACAGCTGCTAGCAATTCTGTGCATTTTTAAATTATTATTTTTATTTGTTCATTGAAAAAAAGCATTTGGAAAATGTTGTCTAAGTAATTGGTTTGGGCAGGCTTTTTAGCAACAGGCAGTAGAGAGTTAATTCTGGGTGTTGTCAGCTGCTTTCAGTTTTGAACACGTTTCCGATTCAGAAGACAGCCATATAGAAAAGAATGTTATGTTAATGTGACAGCAATCACAGACACCACTATTGAAAACTCACTGTTGCTCTCCCCTCCAAAATTAACATCATAACCTTATGTCAGTGACTCACTATTATCCTAATACCTGTTTTTGGATTCTGTCCAGTCCCATTAGATATCCCCATGTTGATTGCTCTGTTACTGGTGAATGTTAATTGCCTCCAAATCTCAGTGGAATTTGAAAGCTTGGGGAAAAAGTACTGACTGGTAAAGCTGCTAGTTTTATTAACAGGCAAGTAAATAATAAATCTGTTCAGAGATTTGAGTGAAGTGCCTGAGACATCAGATATAAACAGCTGATCTCACATCTTTCTTTGCATGTCTATCATATGTTAGCAATGAGATGGAGTCAGCCGTACTGACTTTGAGCATTTAAATGGTATCGGGAGTGCCTGTCCATGATCAGCGTACTTAAAGAGGTGGTCGGGCTCCATGTCCTTCCCATTGGGATTCTCATCTGCTTGACATTAAGTGATGCCCTTCATTACCTTTTAAGATGGTTTTTAGAGTTAGTGGGACTATTTAATTGAAATGATGATGTCAAAATACGGTTATAGCAAGGCTTGTCACATGTCATTTAATATTTTTCCTCCACCTGGTAATGCATATTTATGTTCGGGGTTTTCTTTTTTGTAATGAAACCGCTCCTTTGCTTTGCTTTGAAGAAGAACTGAGATCTTTATTACTCATCTGCTTTTTTCTGTTTGTTTTAGTCACAGTTTTAAACAAAATCCCCACGTGCTCCTCCTTTTTCACACCAGAAACCTCTACATGGAAAATGCCCAGTATAATCCCAGTGTGGCTTTGCTTCTTGTAGCCTATCTTCTGCTTTAGCTACCTCTTTTACTAGTTTTTAGTTTGTAAAAATGTTGGTAGCACGTACAGAGCTGAAATAAGTGATGTGAGGAATATATTGTAATCACGTCCTACAGAATAATTTCGTATTTTATATCACTGGTTTTCAGTTGGTAGATAATATTTAATCTCCTAGTAGAGATCTGTAATGACTCATTTTAGACACTGACCCTCTAACTTCATTTCGGGAATAAAATATTTCCTCATCCAGTAATGTCTGTCTATACCATCATGTCATGTAGATAAAGAAAAGCAACTCCAGGCACCCACTGCTAGATTGCTTAACAAAAATAAATGTCAGCAGGTGAATTGCTCGCTGAATGCTAGGCTGAAGTCAAACGTGAGCTGAACGTGTGTTATGGCTGTATAAAATCTGTATTAGAGCAGGTGAAGTGAAGTTGCTATTTTTGTTATTTTAAGTGATTGTTAGGCTGACACAATGAAAAACACACCCAAGCTTAACTTGAATTACATTGATCTGGTAGGCATGGCGTGCTCAGATTAACACTGGTTTTTAAAGCAGCGTAAAAGTGATTCAGTAACCGAGCCGGTAGTGAAAATGTGAACGGAAGCCAAGAATTTGATTGTGAGACACTCCGCAGAAACCAAACCAGAACAAAGAAGGTGAGAGAGAGAAGCAGAATGATTAAGAGCATTGTTCATTTTGTGGCAATGAGTTTGATAGGCAAATAGTGTTTATCATTAAAATACTTGTGAGCATTTGAACCGTGTCCATGTTTTCACCAGATGTAGTAAAAAACGCAGAAAACAAGCACAGTGCCAAACACTGTGTGTTCGGGAGGTCTCTACGGTAAAGATGGTGGGTGATTGAAATAAGCTTCTTTAGCCACGCTGAAGCACATAAGTAGCCGCCAGGATTTCACAGCTTCTGAGCATTAAGACTGTCCCAAATGTTGGTCACGATCTTCTCTAGCTGGTCAGTGTCTCTCACCGTGAAGATACGCTTTTCCTAGCATGCCCTGTGTCACTGCATCCCTCCACTTCTGTTCACATTTACAAAGAATTTCAGCAAAAGGAAGGTCTCTGCATGTTATATTTTATAAACAATTTTACATTTCATTTTGCATTTCTAGAGTCCATGATAACACAGACTGTATGCCAAGGCACGAAAAAAGAGAATGAATAAAAGATTTTTTACTGTTTATTTAGTTTTACCAAGTTAGTATTTTGCTTGTATATGTATAAATGTATTCATGTTTATTATTAAATCATATTTCTGTAGTTGTCCTGTAGCCCTGAAGCATGTGCTTGTCCCTGAAGTCAGAGGAATTTTATTTCTGTAAGTGGCATAGAGTGGGGCTGCGTATGTTTACTGTAGGTTTTGCATCATGATCTTAGTTCCCATTTTCCCTCCTGGATTCAAACAGCCCTAACATCTCTGTCTTCCCCTGCACCCTGCCACTGAAAGGTTCCTGGCTGAAACGAATTTCCCATTTCTGCCGTGGCTGTGCTGGCCGAAGGAGAAAATGGTGTGTCCCTGTGTGTGCGGCAAGGAAGGTAACGAGGAGTTACTGCCTGTCCCTGCCTCCATTCCCTTGTCATCTCTGCTGGTAGGTGTTAGCTCAAGCCAGGGAGTGGAAAAGCTTGCCCCAGGCTGAAAGAGAGGAAGGTGGCGTGTGTGACTTGACTGCCATTAGGGCATGGAGAGGTAGTACGAGTTTGTTCAGTAGGATTACCCAGTTTGTCTTTGATGCTTAGAGATTTTATGCTTTCTGACGAGTGCAAGCACTCTGCGGTGCTGTGAACACTTGACTCAGCTCTAAAAATGAAACAAACCCCCAGGTGTGGTGGTTCGGCGCAGGTCAAATTCATCTTAGATGTAAACATCACCCTGTATTTGCATAAATTATAAGAGTTTATGCTAGGGATTAATTTGGCCCAGCGACTCTGTTAAGATGAAATTCTTTGTGTGCTTGTGGATTATGGTGTCAGGAGAGGGGATCACTGCTGCTGGAGAGTGTCTACAAGAAATAGGCCAAAAATAGAATGATTTCCATAGCTCAGAAAAAAACCCCGTAGAATCATAAAAAGTAATCAGCTGTTGGAAAGAATGAATTTTTTGCTCCTAATTTGCCGAAATCCCAGCAGTTGCTACTTTGCCCAACCACTCACTAATACAATAAAATATAATTACATAATTAAATACAATATAGGATTTCCATAATAGGGAACTTTATTTCCTTGTCACAATGTGCGAGTTGCTGCATAGTTGGAGCTCATAGTTCAGCACGGTAACTATTATTAGATGCTAACGTACCATGCGCTAGGCAGGATTCTCCTACAGTAGTACTTCCCAGCCTGGATGGAAATTGTTTGCTGTGGGCAGTGGAAGCCTTACAGGAGGTTGCCTAAGATGTACCTTTTGGATGGAGGAGTATCTTATTAAACATGTTTTGCTTTGTAACTGTCTCTCGTTGCTCTTTGTTTGAGCTGATGAAATCTGTCTGCTGCTAAGCCCAGGACTTGCTGGAAGCTGAAATTCAAACAAATGAGTGGCTTGCTGGGATAGAAATTTTCTTAGAACTGGATTCCCCATTGCTGATGCCAGTGGAAACTAGAATAATTAGAATTTCAGAAACAGACACTTAAACTTAGGTACAATAGAGTCTCTGTTCAGGTTAGTACTTTCTTTTGTCATATTGAAGCATTAACCCTAGTTTTATTGTCATATTTCTGTTTGGACAGTCATTTGTGTGAAATTCTGCAGCATATGAGATTGGTTGGTAGCTAGCAGAAACAGTAGAAGAATATCTGGATCCAGTGCTGAGCACTGTTACCAGGAAGGGTAGTCATGGAAGTGCGATCCTTGGAGCTTCTAGAACTTTGATTGGTGTTTATGTATTCGAGGTCCAACAGAAGGAATTACCTGGCCTTTAGGATGGGTTTTTTTGGTGCAAGATACATTCATAAGGGCAAAGAAAGAGACTGGGAATTAGATTTCAGAGGAAAGAAATGAAGCTATGTGAGCTGTAATACACTGTCCAAATTATCAGGTACGCAGCATCATTGTAAAAATACGGGTCTTTTTGTGTTCAACCAGATTCACATAAAGGCAAACGTGAAGTGCTAAGTCGAGATAAAAAAACCATTTTGGTTATTTGCAGCTTGGCCACTGGTGTCAGTAATGGTTGCTTCTGATTTTGCTCTTGATTTCTCTTCCAATCCCTTTGTTTCACCCAAGCTTCTGCCCTTGCCCCCTTTACACGCTGCTCTGTGTGCCTTCATTTATTGCAGTTCACCGGGGGCCTTGTCCTCGTCTCATTAAAATCAACAGCAAAGCTGCTACTGACCTCAGTGAGGCAGGATAAATCCCAGGTCTACAATTCCTTGCTTATCCTAATCGGTCAGATCATCGTAATCAATTTAATGTTTCTTAAAATCCATCAGAACACAGCAAACCATTAGTTTACCTGCTAAGACATGACGTGCATAACCCTGAGCCTTCAAGCAGAAGCGTGTGTGATGAGTTTCTCCCTAGCCAAGTAGTTGCCTTGCTTGTATTTTAGCTTCTCTGAACGTAAGAGTTGGGAGAACTGTAAGGACTTTGGGGTTGGCATGTTCTGTTTGTAGGCTACAGAAGCTACTGACTTTTGAGTAATCTGTGTAGATGTGCGTCTGGAGTGCTTTCACAGTCATAATCTTGAATAGTTCAAATTTAATTATGATGAGAGATCCTGTATTTCATTTATATGTAAAATTAAAAGAAAATATGCAGAAGCTAATCCTATTCCGAGACTGACTCCAAATATTTCTGAGCTAAAATGTTTGTAACATAGAAATCTTATTAAAATTCCTATATCTACACATTTTAGTAGTAATTTGGTTTAAAAATTGGAAGACTGTAGTTTCATTTGACTGAGAGAAGAATTATGAGACTGTAGACAGACTAACTGCAGTTTTAACAATGCTAAAACCCATTATAAATCAGAAAAGGAGGAAAAAAGTACACGTGCCATAATAATAATTTATTTGACAGTGCTATTGAATATACATACAGCGCGCAGATTATGTGTTTCTAGTATACGAAAAATAAGAAGGCTAAGCACAGGAACATTATTTTTTATATGAGGATGCAATGCTAAAGAGGAGAGAAGTTTTTTGGAGTGATAATCAGGCTGCTGGAGCACCATGTTACACTGGCTCCTGGGTACGCAGCCTCCTGCACCAGCTGAAAAAAAAAAAAAGGACACAAAAAAGCAAAGGCAGCAATAAACTTGTCATCTCCATGTATTTTTTTTCTTATTAGGAAGATTCCCCCAAATTTCAGAAGTGTGTATTGAGCTATAGATTTCCAGAGTCCAGCGTCAGAAATGCTAAGCTCCAGTACGGATTAGAAAACGCATGGTGGCTTGGCTGTGTCCTGCTGGCATGCTTTGGCGGGGCTGGGGAGCCAGTGATTGTATGATTGCCGCTTGTCAAATCTGAGGAGTGGAAATCTAGCTATTATCCTGTCCTCTGTATTCCCCAAAGGTCACTTAAATCCCAGCGGTCACTACTGGGATTTATTTTGGGAAGCAGATTTTGCATTAGCGCTTAGAAATACAGCTGTGATGCTCAGACAGTCTGTATAGGTAAGGCTGTATGGATTTCAGATGTATGGGAACATGAGTTTGGCCTTTTTGATGTCCCTGTGAAGTGGATTTGCAAGATTTGTTTGAGCTTTCCTTTTGGCTATCAATGATAGCATATGACTACCAATAATACGCTGCTTCTTGTAGTCCTTTTTTCAGGCAAAACTCTCATTCTGAAATACTAATCTTAGCAATATTGCAGTTATGGATAAGGGCATAATGGGGTTTTCTCTGAATGAGTTGCTCAGGGTGAGGAACAAAGTCTGGTCAAGGCACAGGTTTAGCTGGCTTCTTTATCTGTATTCACACATTCCATTTAATAGCAGCAATAATCAGTAGCAGCCGAAAGATAATTGTGCTCATAGTTCAGTTGAAATCGGTTGAAGGACCGTGCTGTGTACTACCGGTCTGTGCTCTAACTGCTCAGAAATGCATGGTTCTATTTTATTGCTTAACGGGTGAACTGTAGTTGCCTATATTGAGAACTGATCTTAAAAGTTAAACTATGCTGGAGTCAGGAAGATTAATTGGGGCAATCACCATTCCATAGATTTCTAGTAAAGTGACACTCCCTTAAAATGGTTTGCTGCGAGGGCAGCGTAGTCCGAAATGAGAGACGGGCAGCACGTGCCTTCTGGGTGTGCTCTTTCTTGTCCGAAGGTTCATCTGTAACTCAGCACACCCTCACCCAGTCCTCTGGACACAAGATTTTAGAGGGATTGTGGCTGAGAAAAGGCGCTGGGGGCGTCTTGGTGGCCAACTGGTGAGCACCTGGGGCCGGACAGCTCTTGGCGTAGTTCAAGTTGACAAGTACTGCCCCTAAAACCTCTCTTTCTGCGTTCGGTCAAGTACCTTTTGATGCTCTGAAGCCGGCTGAATAGGTTTCTCCCGACGCCCCAAGGCCTCCCCTGCACGAGCCCCGCAGCGCACGCGGCGAGGGCAGCAGCGCACCCTCCTCTCAGGCTGCGCCGTGACCGGCTGCTGTTGGCACCGCTGGAATAAGAAGGTCACGGTTAAAACGTGATGTAAAACAAAGTTTCTGAAGACACACTGAAAATTTTGCATAGATGGGAGGCCGCCTTTACATAATTTGAAATCCAGCCCTGCTACGTGCTTCCACTATGGCAGCTGAACCACGGAGATGGAAAGCTGAGAGATGTTGGATCGTGTGGCGTCGGGAGGAGATGGACTCAGTGTACTGTAGTGAAATGTCACATTCCAGAAGGTCCTGAAATTAATAGACTCCGTGTCACACCACACTACAGCCTCTGTGCACATGATGCAAGTCCTGTTTATGTGATCTATCCCGAAGTAAGAAAGCCGTTTGCTTTATTTATGAGGATTGTGCTGCCATCACAGCGTAGAGTGGAACATCATTTGATCGCCCCGGCGTGCATTCGCTACCTGCTCCTCAGCACGGGAAAAACCTTCAGCTGACAGACTGAGCTGAGCGTGGGAAGGCTTGGAGCAGCCTCTCGGGCTGGCGTGGGGGCTGCTTAACATGTAACGTGATCCGGCTGCTGGACTTTGTAAGGTTTCTATTTCTAACTTGTAACTTTTTCATTCTTAGGGAGAACTTTGGCCTCGCTCCAGAGGTGACAGGATGTAACTGAATATCAGGAAGCGAGGCGCAGGCCAGGCCTGGCTGCGGAGAGCTCAGGGGCGTGGGGATGGCTGGCAGAGGCACCGCTCGGCGTTACGGCAGTGGTTGGTGTTCCCCGTGCTGTGGCTTAGTCCACGAGGCCTATCGTCAGACCTGTCATCAGGCAGACGTTTCACCTCCCCTGTGCATCCACAGGAATTTCTGCGTGTTGCAGGAATTCAGTGAAGGATAAGGGCAAGATCCTTGTTTGATAAAATGCTGCAGGTTTCTGGCGCTGTCTTCTCTCTGTTGGGGTTCTGGTTCTTGCTCTCCTTGAAGTGCACCAGCGATTGGGAGCTACAGCAAAGTTTGCATGTAGACCTGTGGTGGTAATGCCTGGAAGGACCGCTGTGGCCATCTGGTTTGATCCCTAGCACAAGCATGCTACTTCAGCTCACCAGAATCACTTCATCGTTGCACCAGAGCCTCTCTCTTAGGGAAAATGTCTGATAATGAACCTGCTCGTGGTAATCGCTCCAGCAGCTAATTTACCCACAATATCTAGTCTGATTTTGTGTGGCTTCAACCTCCCGCCTTTAGGTCTTCCTTTTATTTTACTTGCAAAGGTAGTCTTTGCGTCCCAGCTACAGGTTGCCACTGGACAAAGCCAGACTGGGTTGGGGGGGAGGGAGGGAGCAGTGCGGATGGCCAGGGTGTGGGTGGAAATGAGCCTGGCCTGAGCCCAGGAGACAAAAGCCTTTGAATTTTGTGTTGCCTCTCTGCAAACTTTGAATTTTGTGTTACATTGTCTCTGTACAGATTTCTGGCTTAGGTCTATCTATAGCTGTTGAAAGAGACATCTTGGAATACAGTGCCGTTAGCATGTGCGCAAATACCTTCGGCTTTAATTTAAACCCTCGCTTAAGTGTACATTTTATTATAGGGTCACAAACAATATTTCTCAATTACTGTTTATTCATTCTTATGAAGGAAAAGTGAACTTCATTTCAGTGGAAAAAAAAAGACAGTTTTCCAGGTTTACATTAGACCTAAATCAAAAATCCAATACTGTACTTGGTACAAAGAGTAAAAATTGTATGGGAGCAGCCCGCGTTTGGATCTCTGCTCTTCTGCTTCACGGGAGCAGCAGTGGCTGCAGACCACAACTCCATAGCTCCGTGTCTGGCCTCTTAGTTGTCACGCAGCTTGTTCCAAGCAGGGACATGTTGGCTGGGAACTGTATGTGGGGCTTTCCAAAAGCAAATGTTGGGGTTTGCCCATCCTGACCAGTCCGTGTGGGTTCCTGACCCCGGGCAGAGGCAGTGGTGTTACAACTGCAGCGCGCCACTGCTGGGTGCATCCTCAGGGGCTCCGCCAGCCAGTGGAGCTGTGAGAAGGGGCAGCCTAGAGGGAACGAGAGCAAACCACCGACTTATGCAGATGAGCCAGTAAGTGAGCAAAAAGAAAGAGAATGGTATAGTCCTTGCAGCCCGTTGCGGTCTAAGGCATGAGGCGGTAATGGAGATTGTCCTGTGCAGCGGTTCCATGACTTACTAAGCAGTCACCGCTGCTCCGAGTGTTCGTGCACTTCATTCAGCTCTTAAAAAAATAAGGACCAGTGAGCAGACTGCAACCTCCTTGCCAGATTTCAGTCTGATAGAGAAGTGCTTCTGTCCAGAGTAGAGAAGAAAATTAAATAATGAAGTAACGTTGGAAAGGCTGAGCCGTAGGTTACAGACCAATTCAGTAAGAAAATTTCATGGTCAAGGGTCTACACTCAGAAGCCTTCCTTGGGTCCAATTAATTTTTTTCATCCAAGAGGAAACAAGGGCACCCTGACTGCTCTCAGTTGCTATATGGAATATAGGGTGAAAGACAATCTTGAGAGTGGCTTGCTGCTGGGTTATTAAGGATATTGTATCTAATGAGACCTTGAAATGCACCAGTGCTTTGCTTGCTGACTGCCAATGCAAGGTGGGGAGGTCTGCATTATCCAGGTTTTCATTTTTCACTTTGATTCTTGTTATAAAGGCACCGAAAGGAGAGCTCTGTGTATCTGTAGCTCATTTTTAGGCCAAGTGCGCTTAATCAGTTCCATGGGCTTCCATAAACTCATGAGGTACAAGTCGTGTAATCAACCATGACAAGATTATCACTTGTCTTGAGGTGTATTTAGATTGACTTTTTAGGCAAGTTGGATGTTAAGTATTGAGTTTTTTCTGAGTTGTATTGTCAGGAGAAAAATTTATCTTGAACAGCTGGTCGAAATGAAACTGTATCATCCATTAAAATTAAAATGATCATTTCTGAATAAAAGTGACTTTTAAGCTTGCTCCTGGCACCGTAGTAAGAGATCAGTTTATTTCTCTCATGAACAGCACTTTTCTATTAGGAGACCATGTAATGTAATGTACATTTAACCCTTTATGGACCCTTCCGCGTGTCTCACAACTCATATAATTTCAGTATTATAACTCTGGCGTAAAATATTTTTATACAGATATAAAGGACTGCATATTTCTTGCTCCCAGTTTCCTATGCTGGCAGATTTTTTTAGAATGGAAGTGTCATGCTGCTGGCTTTCTATAAAAGCAAGAGTGCTTGCTGGTGTCCTAAAACTGATGGACCACTACTTGTTTGGAGTCTTTAATTGATGAGTACAAAATTGTGGGTTTTACCAGGCTTTGATGATACTAGCAAATATATGTAAATAGGGTATAAAATTAATCAGCTGCTCTTCAATAAGAAAGCATCCTGTTTACCTCAGCCTTGTAGCTACTTTGCCTTCCTACAGGGGCTATTTTAATTAGCAGCATGAATTTTGGATAGTTTAATTTATTTTGTGATTGTGTAAAAATATGCTTTTGGAAGGGTTTATTTATAAACTGCCCAGGTACTTAGCAATAACGTTTCAGCAGCATCTGTGGAAGCAGGGTGTCTCATAAAACACAACTTTCTGCCTTTCTTTTTGCTCTTCTTTAGCCTTGCCAACAGGATAGTTACTGGGGTGTCTTATTTTCTCGCTGTTCTTTGCTGGTGACAGCAGAATGAAGCAAAGTGAGGATCAGATAATTAAATGAAAAAATAAACATTTACTCAGTTGTCTCCTCTGAGGGATCCTCTGTGTAAAATGCTAATAATCATGCCATATGTTTCAATGGTGACTTCCATTCCAGCAGACCACGGTAGACTTTACAGACTTTAGGATCTGTTCATCTGCTCATTGGATTCATTTGTCTGCTGATTGAAATCACGGCAATTTCTGTAGACTTTGGTATTTGTAGCACTGAGAGATAAATGCCACACAACTGCAGTTTTGGACCTTTTTGTGTTATGCTGCTGTTCTATGGAGCTGATAACATGTAGTGTCTTACCGAGTCAAGCCTAGGTAAACTCAGTCCTTACATGCTTGCATAATCCACATACTTGCAGCGAGATTCTCGTGTGAGAAATGTGAGCAAGGGTTTGAGTATTTAGGTTGACACAGGCACTATTTTGTCTATAATTGAACAAAGTCCCTTCCTGTGTTTCAAATACCACAAGTGCCATTGTATTAGTAACTGCATTTAAACTTTGTAATTAAACTAGGACATTTATGAAAAATCTAGCTATACCATGCACAAATACATTTAACTCCTGAAGTTTACTTAGCTTTGTTTGTACAGTGAGTAGAAAGAACATCCTATATGGATGGTACTGTCTTTAAAGTGGTTTGCAGAGAGTCATGAATGTGAGAAGCTGATGGATTAGGTACTTAGTCTTACATGTACTAGATGGGCCTGTATTCCAGAGACTTTGCTTCTGCGAAGCTCTCACTGATCTGTATGAAACTTTGTCTGAGGAAAAACTAGATAAATGTATTGAAAAACTTCAGGAAATGGAGGCCCGTACGAAGTTCAGATCTCTGTCCAGTGAATGCCAGCATTCCAGGTACAGAAAGACACTTCCAACAGGGAGCATTTGGCAGATGTCTGGAAAGCAAGATTTTGGGTTTGAGAATGTTCTCTGCAAGATTCTGAGTGGTAAGTTTTGCAAAGTGGTACAGCCATTAAGCAATTAGACTAATCAAGTGTTCCATCACCGTGATTTCCTGATAGGACGTTCCATACACATGGTGACCCTTTCAAGAGGACAAATCAAAAAGTTATATAAAGAATAAGAAACTACCTTTGAATTTCCTGGTTTTCAAAATTGCATTTAAAAATTTGTCCTACAAAGATGTAATCCCCAAATGAAGGTGATGTCAGTATATAAACAACCTTTTCTGAATGGGGTCTCATAGTGAATATGCTGTAATGGACGAATTATGTCACCCTCAGTTTCTATCTGCCTTGCTCTTCCTACAAGTTAGGACTACGGTTTATTAATAAATGAGATATTTGGATGTTTATTTAAACATGGAAGTATCTTTTAAAAAACAGACTGTTTTTCTCATAAAAACAACACGGCATGGACAATACTGTGGTTCCTGCTGTTAGAAAAGAATAATTACTTACAGCCACTCTTATAATATGCTTGCTTGCTAAATGCATAAATCTAATAATGCAACAATATAATGCTACAATGAGCTTCATGAATTGGAAAAAGATAGAATTTAAATGCTTTTGGCACCTGACATACATTTCTCACAGAAGGTCTATAATTTCCTGTATTAGAGCTATGAATGAATGCAGCTGGAAAGAAGAGTAAAGGATATTTTGAGACTCATGTATTTAGTATTTAGTCTACTAGGTACCATTTTGCTTGTTACTTTTGATTTGAAAGCTATCAACCTTATTTGGGCAGTTTATCCTTTTTGTGGGGAGAAAATGGAAGCAAAGGATGGCAAATTATGTTTGGAAATTAAGACTCAGTAACGCAAGGTTAAAATCAGCGTCCCTGTTGATTGTTGTTGGAAGTGTTTTTCACATGCCTCAGTATCACTTACATGCATTTTGAGTCTGTGTTTGTAAATGCTAATGTGTGCTTGCCTGGCTCACTCTGCATTTACGAAAAAGCACTAGATTATATTGTAGCTCACTGCGGTTTCTTTGACCTAAGCATCAGCCATGAAAGTTTAATGTAATCTTCTCTAGTGTACCCAGCAGTCATACAGGTGTAAGCATGAGAGTCGTCATTCCCAGAAGGATCCATTCAGCACTGATGTGGGACCTTCTTATTCCAGACATAGGCTTGGTTTACAGAAGCAGCATCAATGTTAAAATAAGTAGCACTATATCCTCACCAACTCCACTGAAACAATTTTAGAGTGTGCTAGAAAAATGCAGTGTTTTAAAGTTAAATCTGATGCTAAAGCTGGCCATACAATGAAAATCAGAATGTGTCGTTCTGGGGATGGGGTTAAGATACTTGGAGAACAAATTCAGCCATTTTGGAAATGCATTTTGCTGGATTGGTCTTTTGTAAGGCTATGCTTGTGATAAGAGGAAGCTACCTAGTTCTCTGCTCGATAACACCGTGATCTGTACAAGAGAGCGAGCTTCTTGCTCCCCAGAGGATGTCCAGCACGGGGGCTGCTCCCCTCTGACCCGAGTCAAGCACATGTCCGAAATGGAGTTCTTGCTTATTCCACGTTTGCTGTTGCCGAAGGGAAGCTCGTGGAGAGCTAGTAAGGGGAGCTGGCTGCTGACAATGCTGAGGCTTGACAAGGCAGAATGTTTAGTGCAGATGTATCAAAGCAATACACATCATCTCGTTCTGAGAAAACTGCTGTGTTTCACCTATCTGTATTTCACAGCCTTCTCCAACTTGAATTGTCCCTGTATCAGTCTGAACCTGTGTTCCTGAAGTGTTTAAAACCCAAGACCTGTGGAAAAGCTTTTCAGGAAAGTTGGAATGACCTTAAGAGTAAAACTTTCTCCTTTCCCTGTGACATTGTCTGTCCTTCAGGTGTGGAGGTCATGTCAGTCCTCTGGCCCAATCAAGAGACGTTACTTATATGTTTCATGAGTGGGGTACCCTTTTGTGTTGACCAATTCCATGCAAGCTATCAAATGATTCTGCCTCACTTTTGCCCTTAGTCTGATTTAATTAGATACAAGTCTACATACAATTTGGTCCAACTAGTCTCTCAGTGTAAGTTGTGGTTTCTCTTTTTGGCTTACTCTCTACTTCTTCTGTGATTGAAGCTGTGGAATCTTGTAATTCATTTTGTTCCACCATTATTGATTTGGTGGCAACAGTCCAAATGTTGAAAAATATTTTCCAGGTTGTTGTTGCCCTTGATTTCCAAAGACATTGCATACAATGAAGCGTGTGGATCAGGAATTGACGTATCCATAGTGTCACCAGGGTTTGAGGCTGCATTTTCAATTGTAAAAGCAGTTTATTGTTAATTAGAGAGACTTCCAAGGGCATCATGATCTCCTGATAGTCTGCGAAGAGTACCTTCAGTAGACTCTGCTCTGGGAGGGGTTGCCAAGACCATCGCTTGCGTAAATCCTGAATTGATTCCCTGCTGAAGAGGAGTTGTTAGAGTAGCCAAGCTACAATTATGAATAGGATTAATATTACATTTTGAATTCTTCTCTTTTATAAGTGGATTTTGCTTTTTGATTCTCGTAAAAGAAAAAATCCAAACCCAAGAACTTCACGAAATCTTAATGGACCCATTGCACTGTCTGTGCAATGAAAGTAGCTCTGTTTCAGTGGCAACCCACAATTTAATCATATTTCCTTAGTTAATGTGACTGTTGAGTCATGTTAGCTTTCCTCTGAGATATGTTTGGATGGCATGCAGTATGACTACTAACTACTGAAAGGTTATGGAATTGGATCCCATTGTGTATCATCTCCTACTTTAATACCTCCTGTCTTATTAACATGTTAAAAGGTCGTGGCTAGAAAACCCAGTGACTTATCTTTACAGCCAAATACTTTCTCTCTCACTCTACTGTTAGATGCCTGCAGATGTCCCAGAGAACAAATTTCTGGGGACCCTCTACTGGGTTACACGAGCATGCAACTGTGTGGACTCTCCTCCAGAGTCTGAACTGTATTTCCACGGTGCACAGTCTGATGACCAGTTTGAATTCGTGTAAAATTACACAATTCTCTAATTTGTAGCACCTCTTTCCTTTATTAAAAAAATGTGTTTGCATTTGCCTGTCTATGCTTGTATGTAAAAAATGATCTTTATGAAGATGAAGTCTTTTTCTTGTGTCTCTGCCAGTGCTGCTTTGTTATAATGGAATGACGAACTGTAAATAGAATTGACTTAGAGGCTGAATCAGTTGTTGGTATTTTGTTAATAATAATATGAGCTGCCCCCCATCAGGTAGTGTGAATATAAATTCTGAGTTGTTATGAATGCCAGATAACTTTGTGAAGATTACTATCTCAGTTCATCAAATCTGTTTTGTCATACATCAGTCATTTTGACCTGCTGTATGATGAGATGTATTTTTATTAACTAACCTTGCTGTCTGTTGCACAGACATGAATGTCTTTTTAAAATTAAGACAAGCTCTAGGCAGCTTGTCCCGCACTGTGCCTGCAGATGCTTGTCCTGTTTATGTTGTAAACTAGTGAACACCCTCCGTAGTTCTCCTGCGTTTGATTTTTGATGAGTCTCTTGCAGTATGAATAGCTTAGTGGAGAATTACACAGTTAAGGTGCTAACATGTACTAGCTTTGTGCAGAACATACTCCTCTGCTGCTTCTGCCTTTTAGTTATGTGCTGGACTGAGTTTTAAATCCTGATCCTGACATTCATTGGATTATATGGATCACCTCTTTCCTGTCTTTCTGAATTACCAAACTATTAAACTCTGAACCTCCATCATTCCTATGTCAGGCCAGATTTTGGTCTGTCATGAGCATCTAGGTTACATCTGTTTGAATTCCACAACTGATTGTATCCTCTCAATTTTTAAATGCTCTCCCTCTTGAGCTGTTCGATTAAAAGAAAAAAACAAAAAAAAAAAAAAGGAAAAAAGTTGGGATTATGACTCCCTTTCTTTTGGGAGGAGCTAGGGATTATTGGGTTTGTTTTGGTTTGCCTGGAGGGAATTGAAAGGGAAAGTTTCCAGACATGAGCAGGGGCTGAAACATTTTTGCTCTGAAGACATTTTGTCTGTTCATCAGAGCTGGCCTTTCTCTCCAAAGTGGTGAAATGAGGTGCCGTGTTGTCTTTTCCGCTAATCGTGGCTGGCACGCTTTGCTCCCTACGGTCCTGGCAAGCTTGGTCAGGGGTGGTGGGACATGCTCGGTGCGGGCAGCTCGTCGCCCTTCGCGCCAAGAGGCAGGTCCGAACGGCCTCCGCAGTGGCGTGCTCCTAGAGGGATAAGATCTTGGTGCCGAAGGGTGCGAGCCACCGCCAGCCCTCCCCACGAGCTTGGTGTGGCAAGGGCATTGCGAGGATGTGGTAGGCACCAGGAGAGGCTGAGTAAGTCCGTGGGTAGTTGTTCAGGCTCTTCATCGCAGCTTGAAGAAGATGTTCTGGAGCGGTGGTGGATCCTTATGGTTCAGTGAAAAAACTGTGCTATGAAAGAGAAAATGAGTAGAGTGATGGACAGCATGAGGAGGAAAGTCTGATCTCTCATACTTTTATAGTTGTACCTATTCATTAATTCCTGTCTGTGGTGGTTTGAATGGGAACTGTCAGGTCTTAGTAGGTAACTTAGTCTTTCAGTACACAGAGAACCAACAGTTAACCTTCTCCACGTCTCCTCAGTTTCTCTTTCCAGTTCTCATATCTTGGTGGCTCACAAGACCACATATTACAACTTAAAAAGGCTGATCTGTTGTCTCCCTTCTGTCTGTAAATGAGAAGGATTTGTAAGGTCCCCATCCCTGCTGCGAGCATTAAGCAGTAGTGTAGTTGAGCTTTGTTACCATCCATACGGAAAGGAGCAGCAGGGCTTTAAAGCAAAAGCTGCCTTGAGACTATGCATGGACTGACTTTGCTTGGTCTGGTTGGCCATGAAAGCACATTTTTCATTAAAACTAAAATGCTGTCAGACTTAGACCACCAACTGGTAGTAAGTGGGGGGTTTGTTTGTTTAAAAGAGATGAGACATACTATTTTTACCCAGATTGGATCAAGATGTTAACGTGAAGTAGTAACATGTGACTGTCATTTTGCATCTGTCTTAAGAAATAACACTTCCTTCTCTTAATTAATGAAAGTGGATTTGCTGAATGGCCTGCTTATTGATTACAGCAGTTTTTATGTGCTATATCTGCATGTTCTTACTTGGGTTATCAAATATTCAAAGACCACTTGAGCCCTTTTTTTTTTTTTTTTTTTCCCCCCCAAAAGGAAAAGTGTTTCTGTCTCTCATTAAGACTGACTGACACTGTTTTAAGATAAGTACTGTGGGCCTACAGGGAACACTAGGTACGTATTTTTAATGGGGCCGTGGGACTACGGGTGTATTAGATTACAGTGCAGGAATGGGAGTAGTCTCTGCTTGGTTCATTGTGAGCTCTACTGAGAAGTTTTTGGCATATAGAGGAACACAGGTACTGTAATTCCAGCTGGTCAATAAACTTGTGAGCACTTGGGACCATCGCAAACTTTTTTTCTTCAGTTTTGCAGGCAAGTTAAAAGGTAGCAATGACCATGCCAGAACTGGGGGCCCTAGGAAGCTGCAGTCAGTGTTCTTCTGGAGCGTACAGTTTTGGTGAGAGTTTTATTCTAAAAGGTAGACTCAGGATGGTGGAGATGGTGAGAGTTGAGCTAATGGTGGGAGGCAGGCTGATGCTTCACAAATTGAGAAAAATCTGTTTTGCTGTATTTTGGGTACTGGCTGAAACCTCTGGCCTGTGACTCGGAGTGAGGGTTGTCTTTGCTCTCCCACGTTGTACATGAAATGCCTAACGGGGTGATGGAGTCTGATTGATGTCCTGATACGTTATTGCTCCCTTTGCAGAGTCCACAGAAGTTCTGGACTATTTTTCCAGACTGAGCATTCATGATTTCTTAGTTACTGCAATCATATGGTAGAAACAACTGTTTTGTATTTTCAGCAGTGTTTGTCTTGCTCTGCCTTTGACTGGTAAACACCGTCTGTCACAAGTCTTTGTAGTACTTTACAGATACACCTACTTGGAACATTTTCGTTGCCTTTTTGTGTTGTACTGTAGAGCAGAATATGAAACTTTTAAATGATCGCTTCCCTGTTTTCAAGGTTGATTACATTGTTTTATGGCTATGATGTCTCACAATAACCGATAACAGCATTCCCTTTAAAAGAAATCCAAATAACTGAGCGCTGATATATCCAAGAAAAGGAGGGCATTACTTTCAGCATTTTGGCATCATTCTTTTGTGCTTTTCAGTTTGTTTTAATTCTGCCATGCTTCCTTTCTAATGTTATATACTAATTTAAATAATAGAACTTGTACATAAATATACAGTCATGCAAGAATGACTAAGGATGATAAAATTGGAACAGTGATGCTAAGTGCAGCATTGCAATCAATAGGACTGCAATGGTAATAACACCAATATGTCTAGTTAAAGAGATGTAAATTGCTCTTAATCTGAAAGAAGGTTAGAACCACAGTGGAGCAAGAAAATGAGTAAGCTGCAGTGCGAGAGCTAGCAAAGATGTCTGTGCCCGCTCAGAATATGTCTTGCTTCATAAAGAGCAACCTCAGGGGGCCTTCAAGGGATTGCTATAAAGCGAGCAGAAGCTCTAGAGAACAGAGGAGATGTCCTATGCAGCAGAAAAGCCCTGCTACTAGCAAAGAAATACTAGAGAAAACTAGTAGGAGGATTTTGCAGGACCGATTCAAGTTAAGCTTGGAAATGATGTGCCTCTTCCTGGCACCTGAACTCTGCCTGTGAGCTCCATGTGGCAAATCACAAAGCACAACGATGCTTCTTGTGAGAAAAAGGTGTGGAAACGGGTGCAGGATGGATCAGCCAAGGCAGAGCGGACAATCTGCCGCCCTCTCAGCTCCTTCTAAGCCCTGTACGCCACGATGTTCCCACAGCAGACCATTACGTTCCTGTGCAGAATTAACCCTGCACAAGAAAGGCATCTCGGAGATCAGTGGACAAACCCCCGAGTGCTCTGAGCTCAAGCTGCCCTTGCAGCTTTAATTTGCCTTATTGCGCCCACTCAAGGTATTTCAGTTCACTTGATATGCAGAAGCACTCATTGTTCAAAGCTCCCTGCAGATGACTAGGCACCGTGAAGGTGCATTAAGGTTAGAGCATTTATCTTAGCTCTGAATTTCTCTGCTGGGCTGGTGTCAGATCGCCAGTGTTCTTCTCACATTTCTTCCAATTTGTTATGCTTGTTTATTTTTAGTGATGCTTTAGAAATAGTAAGAAAATGGGGCCACTGTTTCCTTTCTCTCCATTGCCCATTTAGGTTGAAAACTTTAATTAGAATTTGGAAAGCTGGGTTGCTTGAGAACCATATTTAGATTATGAAATGACCTGCTTCCGATGAATGAATACATCTGAAAAAGGATCACCAAGTTTGTATGGAATTTTGACTCCCTAGGGAGGTGTTTTCCTAACCGTTGTGCTGCTCTGGGTAGGAGAAAGAAGGTCAAGAATTGGTCCCTGGCATGCAGTGCTGTTTAATGCCTCAGTGCAGCACTAAGTAGAGGATAAGTGAGGATGTAATAAAGCAGTAAAGATAATTTAGGATGAGAGAATAGAAGGTTGTGGTGCATGATAGTTTGGAAAACATATTTAATGCAAGAAATAGAGATATCACTATTTGTTGCCGATTCTCATGTAATGAGCTGAAGATTTCATATGTAAGCGGGGCGTAAGCTGTGACTTAGACTTCTGTGCAGAGGTCTTTGTCTTACAAATGTTATTATCCAGCAGTCTGTGCTCAAAACTTATAGCTTCAATCTCAGCAATACGTGAAAAAACAGTTCACAGGCCAGATACTAATTGATGTCTACTGACATAAGCCTTTGAAAACAAGGAAGATCTAACTCTTTGCTTTTTTATCCTATGGAGTTCAACGTGGTTGAAAACCCGGCCAAATTTCATATGCTGTAATGGACACGTATTCTAAATACCCCTTTTTGCTAAAGAAAAAAAATCTTTACTATGTGTGCTTTTTCCAGGTGGTAACTTTTGAGCCATTTATTCACCTCTCTGTCAAAAATTTTGCTTTATCTGACATTCACAGAAACCTGCTATCTACGGAGAGGCTACATGATTTGTTAACAGACAATTAGGTCTCATCCTGAAGGTGCTTCTCATACTATTGAAAGAGCATATCCTTCTATGAAGAAAATCAAATGCTTACCTTTTGTAAGTATGTCTGTAAAATAATGTAAAAATTTGAAAGGTTTAGATGGAGATTCAGGCCAATTTTCCAGGCTATTTTATAAAGTTTAATGAAATATTAAAAGCAGAGGTGATGAATCGTATACAAAGTTCCAGTTCATTACGAATGGACTGGCACAGGTAGCATACCATTTCATTACAGTTACTATGCAGTGTCTGCTGTTGGAGTTAAGTATCTGTAACCCTTAAGAAAAGGTTCATCATGCACAAAAGCAGCAGTTAGTAGTAGCTGTTCAGCCTTGATGATAGGTGACAACTCTGTTGCTCCCTTGAACAGCAATGAGAAAGGAGAGAAACTATTTTAGTTGCCGAGTTTTACCAGCTGAGTTGTTTGTCTGCTGCTTGGATTCTTGAGTGGGTTTCTGTTCAAGGACTTAAATTTTTTAAAGAACATAAACTCTTATTACGATGAACTGTTATTTAATAAAGTTACATCTGGGTCCTTGAATAGTGCACAGCTAAAGGAACATAAAATAGATCCATATTTCTAAAGTCAAACAGCAGGATTTTTTGCTTGAGGAGCTGGTTCTACGCATACTGAAGCAATATACAGAAGTTATCACTCCGAAGAAATTAATTTAATTTTTCTCCCCAAACAATGTACTTTCGTTTTGCTTTTAACCTTGATAGTTGCATTAATAGATGATAGAGGCACTGATGGGAAAAGTGTAAGAAAAGTGCTGAGGTGCTGGAATACAGTGATCTGAGGACACTTATATCACAGAGCAGATAACCTGTTTGCTTTTATTTGTGAGCTTTCAACCATGAATGTAGAAATGGCACTCCACGATTATCGATCAGCTTACCCTACTGTCTGCCATTAGACAGTGCTTCACTTAGACCTACTGCCAAACAAAGGACATTGCAAACAGATGCCACGGAAAACATGCCTTACGTATTGCTTGCTCACTGAGCTAGAATATTGTATTAACTTTGCAAGGCTTCTAATATTTCAAGAATTACAAGTTAAGTGATTTTAAAAATCTCTCGCTCAACAGCATTATCATGGAAGGGCTATTTATGGTATCTGCATGAGTAAACTGATAGCAGCCTGGTTGCTTATTGTGGTCCTCCAAATTCATTTTCCTAATAGCTTATTGGAAACTTCGGTGGGGGCAGTGCTTTTGTGTGGTGTCTCATCATTCCTCATACAACCAGCTTTCAAATAATTAAAGCTACTTCATTCTATCAGAAGGTGCAGCTCAACCCAATATTTTACAGTCATTACGCAGCCTTCCGTTTTGCAACAAGACGAGTATGTAACTGGGATTCGGAGGAGTAAATAGTGCTCTGGCCTTGCGTGATGGATCTCAGATTGGACATTGTAAGATGATGTCAGCTCCTGGGTTGTGTAAACTTACACTGTGGTACCCAGGGCTCAGAATCCGTAGCTGAAGAAAGCAAGCAATGAGACAGAAGCCTGTCTGGAAGGAGTACGAGCTGTGCAAAAGTAGCAAAAGTGCTGTAGAAGAGAAGGGGATCAAGGACAGAGAGAGGCTGAAGTAGCCTGGATTAAAATACGATGAAGGCAGAGAGCGCAAAGTCCTGGAAGAACTTGGATCGTACGGATCCATGAGAAAAGGACTCACAAATGGGGGTGCATCTTACTGGTGCAGATTTCCTGCTTCTGAAGACCAGTTTTTTGTCCATCTACCCACAAATTCATTGTGGATGTAGCTAGAATCAATGTTTTTAAGCTGAATGTAGACCTTTCTTTGCCCTGTTCCCAGCTTTGGCTGTGACTGATATTTCCCAACCCTTAGGAAAATAATTTGAAATAATGCTGTTGTTTTCAGACAAGCATGTCATTTGTTTTACCGGTCTGTAGTTGATTAATTTGCAAATGATATTCCCAATAAAGTGCTTAGAAGTAGATAATTACAACTATATTAACAGTTACCGGGGAAGCAGATGGTATTCTGAGGAGCTGCCATGTAGAATTAGTGCTGATGCTCCACTGTAATGTACCATATACCCCAGCAACCCACAAACAACAAACTAAAATCCTGCTGATATTCCAGATTGTAAGTAAATTGTGCTATTGCTTCGCATTCGGTTCTTCTCTGAATTTTTATGTGTGTTTTCTAGATAGCTCCAGTGCTCAGTGAGCTGCTCCTTTTTATGTTCAGTCACATAACTCTCCACGTCTGTATTTTGTATCTTCTCGGCATTAAACCCACTAAAATGAAGTTTCTAGGCTCTATGTCAGTGTTTTCTCCACCCTGCTCCTAGATACTCTGAAGCACAGGCTAACTCTCTACAAAGAGGGACTTCTAATTCACTAAATTATTCAAACCAAAATTCCCCATGAGGTGCTAAGTTAAGGAAGCTTGGAAGCAAACCGGCACCATTTCGCGCCCGCGCTCTCCCTCCCTTCTCTCTCTGCTTCTTCCCTTAACCTCCCGACTTCATCGCGCTGCCTGATAAAACGCGACCCTTTTGATGCTTCTAGCGATCAAGAAAAAGGCCACGATGTCACTCGCAGTTCCTCCTGCACCTCTAGCCTTTTGTTTTAAGCAGGCTGGAGTTACGCAAGCAAGGACAAAACGCACCGAGGCTGGAGGCTGCAGCAAAGTTGAGGTCCCTGCCTGGGGCGGGCTGAGCGCCGCCAGCGCCCAAAGGCAGTTCGCCGCAGCCAAGCGGCCGGATAGTTGCTAAACAGATTTTGTTCATTTTTTTTCCCCTGAGTGCATTTCTTTGGTGTAACTGTCTCGAAAACAAACACGTAGCAGCGTGTCTATGGTATAAGTGCACATATGTACAACATAGGCACCTTTTGGGTAGAAGATCAGACAAGAAAGTTGTGACGTTTTGGGTCAGTCATGTTGCTTATTGCCTGGTTGGAAATACCTGGGTATTACCTGGCTGAACAGGGCCCAGACTGACGTTACTTTATCCCGGGCTTGTGATGAAAGCTGGAGAGAGCTGGTGGATGTGGTGCCTCCTTTTTTCAGCCAAGGAAAAGAAATTTTTCAGAAGTGCATTTTAGGATAGTCTGTGTCAGAACCTCCTTAAAAATGCATGGCGTTTTGCAGCCAAGTGCAAATCCAAATGGCTACGTGTTATTTTGCTGGTCTAGCGTGACAGGAGTGTGCACGTGTTCGTGTGCTCACAAGCGCACGAGTTGACGCGAGCAGAAGCAGCTCAGGCATAACGAAAGGCAGCGGTGGAAAAGCAGGGCAGTCGGAGCAGGAAACCTAATTCTGAGGGAAAGCTTAAAAAGCTCCAGCCCCCAGAAACAAAACGCTTTTTAGTATGATTGAAGGCCCAAAGGAATGTCTTGGGCTACTGAAGTAGGAAAATGTTTCCTTCTTGTTCATTGTTATTAGGGAGTATCTTGTACACTACCCTTGATAAAACAGGATTGTTTTCAAGCCGTACCCGATTCCCCAAGCAATATATTTTTGAATGGAAACTGCAGCCAGATCCTGAATATTAGTTAATTGCTTCAGTCAAACCAGCAAAATGCTGCTGCCTGCAGTCCTGCATCTGTAGGTAAAAGGAGCGGAATTAGCACTGCTGACTTGCAGGGCATCTTTGGGAAAATGGGAGAAAGAGGACTTTGTCCAATAAGGTCTGACCCCGGAATACTCTT
>NW_009258615.1:5002381-5032925 GCF_000687185.1 Egretta garzetta | reverse complement strand
TTCTTTCATTTCTTTGCTTCTGTTCACTGAAACAAGAAGTTAGTGGATTTATTATAAGGAGGGTGAGGGTGTGACACGATGGGTTGTTTTTAAGGCTGTGTAGTACGTCCTTCTAAAGGATCCCCTTTTCCCCCCGCTTAAAACTTCAACCATTTTACCAAAAAACTTTCTGGCAGAATTTCCTTGCAAATACCATATAAAGTTAGCAACTCTCTGAAAATGAAGTGCTGAAAAACATGCTGTTCTGCTCTTTTTCAGAAACACTTCAGACTTCTCGAACAGCTTGTGCTTCGGAGCAGTGGTTTGATAACTGGCAGGCAGGTAGTCTCCTTTGTCAAGGATGCTCCTTTTGCGCTCGTGAAAACAAGCCCCATTTTTGAGCCATTTATGAATCTTAAAGGAGAAAAAGACCGGGATGTGTCCTTTAAAGATTTTACTAGGGTTTTTTTTATGTTACAGTTGAATCTCTCTGCCTGTGCTCGGGCTTGGTAGAAGCCATAGTGTCTGCATGAGGAGTTGCAAGTAACTGGTGGAGGGCAAGTGAGTCTCAGATGGACCTTATCGATTTGGGCTGTCCCAGGGTTTCACAGCTGAGAAGAGACAAGTTGGCTGTGTGGGGTAGTACAGAAAATAAAACTGATGGAAGTGCAGAAGGGGAAAAGCTGGGCCTCAGTAAGTGGGTGGAGGAAGAGGTGGGAAGATGGGACAATTGCCCAGGGACTTTGGCAGAGTGGGACTGGAGTGAAAAAGAGAGAAACGTAAGAGGGAGTTGGAGGATGATGCCAGGACTGGCTTGATGAAGAGCCTGAAAAAAACTGGAGGGGTAAGCCCGGACTGGCTTGATGAAGAGCCTGAAAAAAACTGGATGGGTAAGACTAGGAGTTGGGGTTTTTTGGGTGAGAAAGGGGAAGCCTGTATCCGAAGAGAGAGTTCCACACAGGCTTGGAATTGGGAGCCCAGTAGGGCTGTGCAGATGAATGGGGAACTACCTTTTCTCTAAGAGGAATGTGGGGGACTGGTAACACTGGAACTGGCTGGGAAGGGAAAGTGGAGAAGAGGAGATCATTTTGGCAAGGGCCTGGTGCGAGGGGGAAGGTTCTCTGAACATGTTAAAAAGCACTGGAGATGGACGTGTGAGAGCTGGAACAGGGGACTGGGGACTTCACTTGGCTTGGGAGAACTTAACGGGGTCTGGTCAGATAAAACAAGTAAGTCTGGGAATGGAGAAGGGAAAAGATGGATAACTGGGTGCAAAAAGATTGGGGGTTGGAGTGTGAGGACAAAGAGGGTGGTTAGTCCTAGCAAGGAGACTGGGATTGCTTTGAGAATCATAAGGAATGTAAGCTGGGAAGGTCATACTCATCTGTCTTCCGCTGTTCCCAAATACCTCTAAATTCTCCTGGTAAGAGTATTTGTCATCCAGTTTCAAGTGTTTGTCCACATCAGTGAGGATAATATATTACTGCTGTCAGTTACTCTACAAGCTGCAGAAGTCTATGTGTATAACTTAACACTTAAAACTCTTGTTGAGTAAGAGGGAGGATAGCCACGTGAAGCTGCAGTTCTTGTGTTTTCATATTTTTTTTTTTTAAAAAAAAAGAAAATACATGTAAAAATCTGCAATAAAACGCTAAGCGTTTGAATTATTAGGAAATAGGGGAACTGAGATTATTCATGCAATACTAGGTTGTTCCTCACAGACTGCAGTAGTCTTCACCCATGAATCCATATTGTTCCCCTGGGATTTAAGCCTCACCGATTGTTCAGGGCAGATGATGGTAGGTGGACAAGCTGGGATTGTTGTCGATGGGACTGTGTTGTCCCTTGGAAGAGGTGGAAGAGGTTGGAGGTGACAGCAGTGATGGTAGGGAGCTGGCCAGCCTTCTCGTTAGTTACCGGGCCCCGGAAATTGGGTTCTGTCTCTCGTTCTGTCACAGATTTCTCCCTGATGCTAAGCCCCTTAAATCAGACTTTTTAAAGACGATCGCTAATTGCGTGTTTCACATTTTTCTGGAAGCCCAACCTCAGCCCTAGGGCCTGTTTTGCAGAAGAGCATAGCTGTGACTGAAATCAGTGAGGCTCACGCTTTGAAGATACAAAGCACTGCATAACGTTAAAGATTCTGAAAAATCATGGCCTGGACATCTTAAGGCAGGCTTTCCTAAATTAGTGGGTACTTTTGGCTTTAATTTATCTGTGCCTAAGCTCCCCATGTTTAACACAGAATAATAGTTCCCTCAACTTGCAGGGATTTGGTGAAGATTAGTGAAGAGTCTGTGAAGCCCTCACTTGTTTTAGTGATGAGTGCTATAGAAAAGCCCATAAGGGAATTAATAATTTTGTCTTCGGAGCACTGTTTGAATAGCTAGCATGAAACAAGCCGTAAGGCCGTACCCTGAACAATGATAAGACAAAATATTGAATAGTTGCTTTATTAATTCAATGCCATCCGTCCTGTGTTGTGAAGGAGAGCTGCACTTAAAAAAATGTTAAAAAAATTAGACTGTATGATAATGTATATGCAAAGGATACCAAATTAAGTTTGCATCAGCAACCATAATTCTTTCATCGCCTAATGTTGGAGGCTTGATTTTATAGCCTGAAGAGTGTTCTTTTTAACAGAGAGCAATTTTTGTGTATGTGATGCAGTATTTTAATGGGAATGTGACTTTCAGATATTTTAAGAATTGTTTTGCTCAATGCATAATTTAATTTTTAAATATTTCTCGCTTCTTTAAGATGTGGGGAATTTCTAGCATTGACATTTAGTATCCTTTTTTCCCTCTGCTAAAGGTCCTACCTCGTAGCATTTATTCATGGCCAGGAGCGTTTACTAACGCAGCTGAAAGCACTGGGGATGCGCGAGGGAGGGAGGATGGCAGAATCGTGCCCTCCATTTTTCATGCAATTATAAGGAGGTATCTTACCACCCGTATTGACTTTTCCAAAGAGCAGAAAGCTCTTTGTGTGGGAGAGAGGGAAAAGCACAGAGGGTGAATTCAGCCACAACAAGGTTAAGGTACTTGCACAAAATTATACATGAAGCCATGAGAGAGCCAAGAATAGTAGCACCCACAAATCCTGCCGAGGAGGTTGATCTTGTGAAGTGATGCCCTTCTCGCAAGGTGCCGATCCTCTGGAAGTTGTTCAGCTTAGAGGGCACTTAGCCCCCAGCGGAATCAGTCTCTTGTTTCCTGCTGTATCTATCCGAGGCTTGATCTTACTCGGTTTTACGCTTGTAAAGTTGTCCTAGCGCCATTCTAGGAGCCAGCCTCACAATTTCCCCAGGATTTTGCCCGACCCCGTGACTCTTTTATTAACGCTCGCCAGTTCCAGACAGGGAACATCTGTGGGGGTCTGCCCAGGAGGCGAGCGGAAGCCCCGCGCCATGGCTGCTCTGCGGCGATGCCGTTCGGACCCAGAAAGGGAACAGCTCGATGCCACCCGGGCAGCGCTTTGCAGTGCTTTACCTGCTGCCTCTGGTTAGCTGCAAAATACTGTCAGGTGAAAAAAGTGCTATTTTTTGTTGCACAAGAAATACTTGAAATTTGTAACTGTGGCATTAGTATCTGCGTAGGCGCTGCCATCTTTGTCTGAAATTTCAGTGGTTATCATTAGATTCATAAAAATTTGAAGGGAGGTGTTAGCCTGCGCTTCTTTCCATTTCTGTCTCAAAATACTCATCCTTCTGTAGATGAACATGTCTCACTTGCTGAGAAAAATTCTCCATAAAGACCGTAGAAGTTAATGGACATGGAATACAGTACCTATTTACTTCTTTTCATGGACGCAGGAAGCTAAATTTGCAACCTCGCTGTTCAAAAAATATTTTTTTAATATCCGGATCAGGAGGTTTTGATCTAGTCTGTATTTGGAAAATCCTGATATAAGCAAGGCGGTAGTCTGTTGCTGAAGTGCTTAGCCACAAATTGTTTCAGCTGTTCTGTGATGAGAGCAGGCTGCTGGTGGATCATACAGGACGGAGATCTCGGCTAATTTTATCTTCGTGTGGTTCGTTGTGGCTGGGCTGTGGGGCTGTCTGAGGCAGGGGACGGGGTGAGGCTACATGGAAGGGCTGTTGGGCATACTGTACCTCCACCTCTCCAACGCAGCTTTTTACATCTGTGGAGCTGCTATTAGCAAAGCTTGCGGTACAGCACGTGTCTAGAATGCATTTTTTAAAAAAAGATCGCACAATACGTAGGCAAATGGGAACAGTTAGTGTGGAATAGCCTCTTGCCTTCTCTGCCATGGCAGATTTTAACCAGCGATGGTCAAGGCCAGCTGCTTTGTAATTCTCCGGTCTTTCTTCCTTTCACCCGCAAAACAACTCTGCAATTTTGATGTGATTCTCCTCAAATTGATCTGTATTGAAACACATCAGTTCTCCATCTTGCTAATTTTTTTTTGCCGGAGCAGTATCCTGCGCCATCCAGTTCCGCGGATGAATTAAATTTTGTACAGACGCTTTTTGCTCTCTCTTTCTGTGTCAGACAATGCCTGAAATCCTGATCCATATGTCTGCACAGCCATATGGCCTCTCTAGTATGACCCGTCTCTGCCAGAAACATCAGAAAATGGCTGGGAAGCTGGCTCCCTTGCGTTACTGGGTCCAGGAGGAGGAGGAGGAGGTGAAGCGGCAAGCCGGCTGCCCTCCATTCCGCCCTTTTCCATGTGGAAAGCAGCCTTGGAGCTCTGTCTCCATTAGGAGCAGGCTGCTGATGCAGCTATACCCACACACTGCAACAGCAAAGCAGTGCTGGGTGGACTGCTGGAAATAGCTTGGACTGGCAAAACCGCGCTTTTTGACAAGATAGCTTATTACAGCAGCCCCCCCCGCCCCTGCCCTCGCCCTTCCCCTGCGGAAGCAGGAGCACCAGGAGAAGCACAGCTCCGGCAGCGTGGCTGCCCTGCGCCACTGCCCGTACCTGCGCGCCCGGGGATCGCTCGCTTCGTAGCCGCAGGGCGAGACCCCGTGTGCCTCATGGGGGACCTTGTTCCCAGTTCATCCCCAGCACCCTGGGGCCTTTGCCAGCAGCGAAGGCATGCTCAGAGCATGGTTAGAGCCACCGAACTTTATTACAGATTCACTCGGCTCCTTTCCTGTACGTTGCCTCTTATTTTCTTGATTTTCCCCTCTTTCTCTTCCAGCTTGTATGGTGTTCTTTGTTCGTGCAGCTCTCCCCTCTTATTTCCAAAGGAACGAGCACTCACCAGCAGAATTGCCCTCTTACTGTGGCAGGGGTAACCCATGGGACCTCGTCGCAGGGGTGTCAGCACAGCAGCAAACGAGGGCATGGCCCTGGTCCTTGCCTGGACGCTCTCCTCCCTCTTTCCAGCAGTCCTGATGCCTTTGCCTAGGTGTGGTTTACTCCACTTGCTTAGTTCATCTTCTCTTTTAATATGGCTCTGTTTTTTTTTTCTCTGAAGGATTGTAGGATGTCTCTGGCAAATGATTACATTTTGCAAATCCGGTTGCAGGCTGGAATATGTGGCCACAAGATATTCCCCCAAGTGGAGCGTTTGGCTCAGAAGACCGAATGGCAGTTTCCCTTGGGAGGTTTGCCCTCTACATAGGAGCACAAGAAATGCTCTACGAGGTCAGACCGGTGGGCTGCCTCACCTGGTAGTCTGCCTCTGACGGTGGCAAAAGGAGATGCTGGAAGGATTTGGACAGGAGCCTGGCCGGTCTCTGCCATCCATTCCCCTCACCTCCATCTGCCCAGCTCCTGGGCGTCCTTTGGATGAGGAGTGTTAGATGGGAGCCTGGAGCGTGCCTGGGAAGCAGCACAGGCTGCGGGATTCATTAGCAAATAAATGGAGGGCAGTATGTGTACTTGTGGGGAAAAGTTTTCTAACTGCTGTCTAAAATGTAAAATTTTCTGACCCGCCTTGCCTCCTTTGGGGTGTGAGAGGAGAGGAATTACTTCAGATCAGTGGGTGTGTAAACAGCTGCATGATACATTGCTGCGACAGCACATGGAGGAATAGGCCAACCGCAAGGACTTGTTGAAACAGTATTTACAGGGTTTTTTTTCTCCCTCCCAGAACAACTCCTCATTTCTCTGCAGTAGCAGGAAAGGATTTTTTTTATGTTGTTCTTTTTCCATGGATGGCAGGTCAGACTTCTCCCTTGATATGTTTGCTTGTCACAGAACTGGTAACCAGCTTTCTCTCTTTTTCCATATTCTGAGATTCAAAGATAATGTTTGTCAGTCCAGTGGGATAAAAGTAGCATACCTTTATCGTCGTCATCATCACCAGTTACAGGAATCACTAAGGCATCTGTCACCATGGTAGAGAGGTACTACAATATGCCTGTAAAGCATCTGGTTCCTTCAAGAGAGGGAACTAGTTCTAATTCCCTCTGCTTCAGTTATACATCTTTTGCTTATGGGTACTTGAATTCGTGTAGTTTAATTCAGGATTACACTCCTGGGGCCATTCCACTGTTCAGCACTTAGTAATGTAGAAGATCCACTGCCAGCTTTGAATTGCAGTCTGATAGTTTTAGTATTTGTGCTCAACCTCATCTCCTCGCTGAGGGTGCATTCAGAGGGGGAGACCACTGGAAATGCAAGGTCGCTGGCCCGGTGAGTTCAGCTGTGGTCTCCATTGGGTTTTTCTGGCCCTGTTGTGTGTAGCCACCCCTTCTCTGGTGCAGAGAAATAGGTGGAGCTGTGCAGAGTTTCAGCTGGGTTTCAGGAGTTTGTCGTGTATCCATTCTTGTCCCCATCTTTCAGATGCACACATGGTGCATGCTGCTTGCCTCGCTGGATATCGTAAATACTGGAAGTTATAATAAAATTAGGAGCACAGATGTTCCTCTTACAAGCAGTGCACCCTGTATACAATAATAATAATGAAATATATCCATTGCTGTTCTCTGCGGTACTAAATTTTCTTCAGTGAGGCATCTTGCTTTAATAATAAAACCACATTTTCTTAAACAAGGGAGTATCAGATTTACATTGGCAGTAAGTCAACACTCTCTAGGACAGCTGACTGTGCATGGAAACTGCAGCCAGGTGGAGTGGTCCACCAGGTCCACCATTAGTCTTCATTTCTTTTCTTCATCAAAGCAATTAATGGAAGAGGACTGCCCGCCTAAAGGCTCGCTCTCTGCTGCCAAAGAGGAACTGCCTCTGTTGGAAGGCTAGTCAAGGTTTAAAACGATCTATTGCAAACTGATGAAGTTTTTATTTTCCAGCTGTGGTTGTAGCCAAAGGTTCTGGCCAGGGATCTTTCCTCTCTTAACCTGTAATAGAAAGCAGACTGCTCTGAAGAGGTTATAGCCCAAGCCCTGATGCTGCGTGTGAGTAAAGATAGGTGGGGGCTTACGAGATTGTCATCAGTGGGTGTAACTTTGCATTCATTTTGCTTTCATGTTTTTCCTTGAGGAATATGGAAATAATACTGGTGTGGTGCTACAAAGCCCTGCTGGCTTTGCCTGGGTTTCCCCTCTCTTGCTACATAAAAGTAGTCCTTTGGGCGAGCTTGCAGGATTGGGCCCCTGCTGCCCTGCACTCTTAATTATCCAGAAGGAGAAAAGTGCTTGTGGTGACCAGGGCATGGCTGCAGTAAATGTTATCCTTCCAGGTGGAAAAGGGGTCAGACCGCAGTGAAAGAGGAAGAAAAATAGAGGAAAAGGGTGACAAAAAAACGTAAGGGAAAAATAGAATGAAAAATACAGGGGCAAAAACTTCACCGCTAATAATTCTCACCAGTTCGGCTCTTCCCTAGTAGCGTACCATTCATTTACACTGCCTGCATTAAATTTATCATCTCCAGGCTAGCTGGAAAATGGAGGTCAAATTTCATTTTGGCCTGCAACTTGATAAAAATGACCTGCAAAAGGTAGATGACAGGCTGTTATTTTATGCACTGGAAAATAGCAAAGATCAGATCCTATCTCCTGCGTGTCCTCTTTTCCCTGCGTGTCTGGTGCTAGCTCCTATCCGTAATGTATCACCAGCGAGCGCCCTGATTTGTTGGATGGCTGGTCAAGGTTTAAAACAAGAACGATCTGTTTGGAACTGGCAATCTCAATCAGCGTGGGTTGACGAGGCACCTTTTGCCATCTGAAATCTCCACTGAGTCACTAACAAGTAATAAAAATACCAAGTGCATTGATGTGACAGTCAAACAAACTACTTGTTATAGTTCATTTCATCTCCAAAGCTGTCTATTAATAGTAATTAATGATTCCTCAGCAGTTGCATACACCGTGTCTCAAAAACTTTCAGGAGGGAGGAAAAATCCTGTTAAAAGGACAGTGTGCCAGCAAAGCTTGTGGATAGCAGGAGGATGTAAAAGTGAAACTCTGTACGGGAGGAAAAAAAGCCCAAACAAGCGTTTCTGTAGCACTTGGAGTATTTTGGGATCTACACCAAATAGAGACTGTAAAGGATTAGTCTGGGATTAAGAATCCTTTAAACTTATGAAGTGCTTAACCTTCACTGTGTCTGCTTCTTAGGCTGTTTGCAATATTGCTCTGCCACTTTTGCAGGGGAACTGGTAGCAGAGCGGTAGTGCTGCAATGCAGCCTTCTCCACGTTGGGTCTTTTATGATTCAGTACTACTTTTGGTTTGCTTTGGAAAGATCATTGCAAGGGCTTATCTTGTGTAATTGTTTTACTGCCATCTGCATTACAGTATAATTACCTTTCAAAAATGGTGGATCTCTTTTGCTAATGTTTAAAGGCAAATAATGGGCAACTAAATTGCAAGGTCTTGGGATGTAGCAGCACATAGGCGGAAATAAAATGTATGCTATATTTACAGCATATACTTCTCTCGTTCGTTCTGCTTTTCTTTTCTTTCTCTGTTTTTTTCCTCCTCTCCCCCCCCCACCCCCACCCCCCCCGGAATGGTAGATGGTGATTATGGTTCTCTCTTCCTCATATTTTTTCCCCTTGCCTGTCCTCTTTTTACATAGAGTTAATCATAACTCGTGAGGGGTTTTTTTTAGAATTTGTTCTGATCCTTATCTGATAGCTGTCCTACAGTTCAGGAAGGATGGATATTCTGGTATTTTCCTCAACTATAATGACAAACAGAAATACAGCAAATAAATCTAACACAGATTGAACTAAATAAAAAGTGGTTGTTTTTTTTTTAAAGGAGATGTATCTATTCCTTGCAAATAATCACTACTAGCTTTTTAAAGTTTTAAGATGTATAAATACAATTGTAAATCTATCTGTCTGTCTGTCTGTTTTCTGCTTGTAGCTTATAAATGCCCTTAGGTTCATATGATAAACTACTTGCCTGATAATATCTTTTAAGTTTTCTGTTCCCTGGAATTACAGACCAGGAATTACAGGAGGTGCCTTTAGTTACATGTGAATGCCTGTTCCCTGCCTGCTGCAGTAAATCCTGTATTACCTGAAAGGTTAAAATATGGAGGTGAGGACATTAAAAACGAGTCCAGAAAATGTAGATGACAGGAAAAAAAGAAAATACAGCGACAGAGGGGAAATACCATAGATAAAATGATAAAGCAGAGAAATAAAGCATGACAAGACCATGATAGTTTGCATAAGTAATGAGAATTGAATGCGTGGGTTTTAAATTGCTGTTTAAATTCTTATTTGCATGTTTATCGGAAATCTCCTTTGCTTAAGTAAAACTGGCCTATATACATTTTTAAAATCTGTATATAGCTCTGATTTTGTTAAGTGGCGGGGTCTGATCCAGCGCGTGTATGATGCTGTTTTTATAGTGTCAGTGTGCCTAGGTGAGTGGCAGCTGTGTAAGATGGGCTCCACGAAGGGCTGGTCCCTGCTTTCCCCAAAGCCAATGGGGAAACGTGTCATCTTCGCCAAGAGCAGCATGGAGTCCGGAGTGACTTGTAGAGAGCCCCAGGAATAAGCCCACGTGGCCTTGAGCCTTCTAGAGCTTTGTTAGTCCTCTGATGTTTTCAAACGGGTAGGCAAAGTCCCTTCTGAAGTACCCTGAGCACCTTTTGTCAGGGTTTGGCAGCCTCAGCTCCCTAGTCAAAGATGCTTAGAGGACTGAGTGTTGGGTTTGTGTCTTTCATGCTGCTGATTGTTCCTGGTTACCTGTGATTAATTGCATTGGCCACTGGGTGCCCCTGATTCCTCAGATAAACTCAAGTAGAAGACCATAATCTTGGTACTTAAAAAAATTGCACTTTTGATAATGGAATATTGGACTGTTTTACCTCTGCAAATTGTACATGCGTGAATTTGGCTGCCTTCATGTGTGTTCCCTGCATGCTTGTGGCTGCAAAGGAACCTGTGTGCTTGGGTGGTTGTACCTTCCATGTGTGTCCCAGCCATCTCCCGTGGGCCCCGAGCCTGCCCTCCGAACACCCGCCTGCTACTGAACGAACCGAGGCGGCTTCTCTGGGAGGTGACACGGACAGGGTGGAGTTGAGCATCATCCCAAAAGACACTGAATGCCTCAGAGGGTCATCAGCAGTGCTTTCAGGAGATGGAGAAACTCTCTGGTGAACAAGAGACAACGAACGTGCTTCTGAATAGTCTCTCCAGCAAGTAGAAACCCGGGGTAGGCGAGGGCAGCCCTTTCCTCCTCTGCTGGAGCAGTACTGGGGAATGTCTCCTGCTGGACCATACCATCCCTTGAAGGCTACGATACCTTGTGGGGAATGGAGCCACTGCAGATCCGAGTCATGTGCCTGTTCCTTATATGCATTCCTATGGCATCCCTGAAACAGATGCAAATTGAATTTCAAACAAAAGATATCACCACGGCTGCTACAGTGGTGAATGACCTAGTCTTTGAAAACTGACACTGCCATACACATTTGCAGGTGTACACCCTGCACTGATAGGCTTTGGGTACGATGTAGAATTCCCAGCAGAAAAATAATGATTGAAGAGCTGCTGTTAAAACATAAATATCTTCTCATTCTCATTCTCAAAATGCATATATACTTTTTTTTGGTCTCTCTCTATATTTTTATAGAATCAAATGCAACATACTTGCCTTTTTCACATGTGCAACCTCTTTAATTAATCTTTATCTCTTTCCTGAATTTCTGTTTTCTAATATACTGGTACTATGGAAAAGTCGTATGTCTAATTTACATGTCCAAATTAGTTTCAACTTAGTTATATTGAATGATAATAGATTTCTTTTTCATATAATTAATGTTGTCTGCAAACGTAACGTGGATTAAATTTATCATTGTAAAGATCTTAAGATTTTAATATTTTTGCAGAGGCATAAATACAGTGTAGCTATAATTATTTCATTATGTATGTATAAAAATAGGATATGGGGAAAAGTGCATGCTTTCCTTCACTGATTACTCTTAATGTCTCCCAAATTTCCTGATTTACAATATTCTCCAAGGATGTAGATTTTTCTAATTGAAGTACAGTAATTTGCATATTTTTAGACCTTGTGACACAGTTAATTGATATGTCATTACTTATACGGCACTGAATATATTTTACACATCCACTGCAGAGCAGGCTTAACTTGAGATGCAGTGGCACTTTGCAAAGAACTCGAAACTATTGCATTCGGTGTAATCTTTTCCTTTCCTTCCTCACCCTTTCTTTATAAAGGCTAAGCAAAAATGGATGATGTAGTAATTGGTGTAGTTCCTGTTCAAATGTACTCGTTAAAATAATGTTACTGTGTAAATGACAGGATGAGAAAAGTAAGAGCAAGTAAACAAAGAAAGGAAGAATAATGGGAGAGACAAGGACAAAGAAGATAAGGTTAAGGCTGGGGGGGAGCTAAATGTCAATAGTATCAGTGCTGGGTGTTTGAAAACCAAATTGTTCTGTTTTCTTTTACGCTATTCAGTATAAACTCGTTAAATGTTCACTGTGTCTAGGAATATTTTAAATGGGAGTTTTAAATTTAGGAGCACTATATTTATCACGGATGCTAGCAATGTGCCTAATAGCGCGCCAGTATTCAATAAGGGGCAGAGTTTCTCTAGTGGCAGCATATTTATTTCTCCTGGTGCATACCCCGCAGAATGGAATGCTGTTGATCTTTATTCGCTAACCAGGAAGGTGGCTCCAGCGTGTAAAAAGGACTGAAGGAATTATAAGTTTATTTTTCCAGGGTTCTGGTTAGGGGTATGGCTCATTGGCAATGGCATCCTCATCTCTGCTGGATTTGTTATTAACATTGGCCATTACTTGCACGGCGGTAAGGGTGATTTTTAATATCTCCAGAGAAGGAGACTCCACAACCCCCCTGGGCAGCCTGTGCCAGTGCTCTGTCACCCTCAAAGTAAAGAAGTTCTTCCTCATGTTCAACTGAAACCTCTTATGCTTCAGTTTGTGCCCATTGCCCCTTGTCCTGTCGCTGGGCACCACTGCAAAGAGTCTGGCTCCGTCCTCGTGACTTCCACCCTTAAGATATGTGTTGATGAGATCCTCTCTCAATCTTCTCTTCTTCAGGCTAAACAAGCCCAGCTCTCTCAGCCTTTCCTCATAGGGGAGATGCTCCAGTCCCCTCATCATCCTTGTTGCCCTCCTCTGGACTTTCTTTAGGAGTTCTTCATCTTTCTTGAACTGGGGAGCCCAGAACTGGACACAGTACTCCAGGTGGGGTCTCACCAGGGCAGAGTAGAGGGGGAGGATAACCTCCGTCGACCTGCTGGCCACACTCCTCATTGCACCCCAGGATAGCATTGGCCTTCCTGGCAACAAGGGCACCCTGCTGGCTCATGGTCAGCTTGTCATCCACCAGGACTGCCAGGTCTCTCTTGGCAGAGCTGCTTTCCAGCAGGTCAGCCCCCAGCCTGTACTGGTGCATGGAGTTCGACCTCCCCAGGTGCAGCACTCGACACTTGCCCTGGTTGAACTTCATCAGGTTCCTCTCTGCCCAACTCTCCAGCCTGTCCAGGTCCCACTGAAGGCGCAGCAAGGAGCAGGATGGTGCAAGTTCATGCAGTGGATGTGGTGCATTCCCCCACGCTTGCCTGCCCCTCGGGTGAATTGCTTTTCTTCCTGGCCCCGCAATGTATGCGATGCCCAAAATGTATGACTTATGCCCATGTTTATGCCACCTGGGTTTTGCCCTATGGGACTTGCACTGTGAGTTGCTTATGAGCTTTGTTATTTGAGGAATGTCTTACATGCTCTTTTTCTCTTTTCTGTTTTGGGAGGATAAGGTTGGGTGTGAGAGCAGGAGATGTCACTGGAGTGAGAGTTACTAAGGGAAGCTATTGCATTTTCTTAAAAAGTGTGATATCTTGGCAGGAGTTTCTTCTAAGGCAGCAATAAAAAATAAATATAAACCACTGAGCACATCTTTTTAAAACGCTTGTACACTAGAGGCTTCTCGCTTCAAGATGCTTCCTGTTGAATCAAGCTCCGGAGACAAATATGAATTCTGAGTCCTGGCTACAAAAGTAGAATTCACTCTCATACCAACGACTTTTTTTTTTTTTTTTTTCCCCCCTAACAGAAGGGGTGAGGGAAGGGGAAAAATGCCAAAAATGTGTCCTGTCTCTCCCTCTGCATTTGGGTTCCTACTCCCATCTCAGACCAGAACATTCAAGCAGCTGCAGAAGACGAAAATGATGGTAGAGCTCAGAAATGTGCATGGGGGGCTCTGCCCAAGTTAGCATTTCTCTTGGATCTGATTTTGCTGCAGCCCTGAACCTGCCTGAACTCTCCTTCTACCCAAATAGCAAAAGGACCATTCTCCTGTCATAAGGGCATGTGTTTCTGCTCTGTGAGAAAAACACCTTTAGGGAATTGTGGAAATAAAATTGTTGAGATTAAGGGAATTTTCATTTGGCATATTGTGTGGTTTGGTGTTGTGGTTGGTTTGTTTTTTTTTTTAATTTAAACAAGGTATGGTGGAATTCTCCAGGTAACAAACATTATGTAGTAAAAAGCCTTTATTCTTGCAGAATCATAGCATGGCAGGAGGGTTTAGTTTTTTTAGGATAGCGTTAACTTCACATGCCTTTAACCATCTATGAGACAGCTGTTTATGATAAACCAACTGTTCAGGCACTGTGTCGTCACTGGTTTTTTCGGACACATCTCCAGGACATACCTGCCACCAAGTCCTTGATGCCAGACTGAGGATGTGGCAAGTGATATATGTGAGAAAACCAGCACAAGAATTCAGGAGATTCTGCTGTGTTGCAAGAATAGCTTTCCCTGAAGGCTGCAGTTTCAGGATGGTCTGAATACAGGGTAGTTAGAAGTGATTTCTTTATTTTGTTAAAGATAATTTAACACCAAGAATAAAATAAAAATATGCAATATTTTCAATTTTTATTTCTGTTCCTTTTAAAATGGTCCCATTTTCTGCTTGCACTTTTTAGTAGTGGTCCAGCAAAGAAGTTTGGCTTTTATGAATATTAAAATATAATCTGCTTCTTATGATTAATAATAATTAATAAAGACATTCCTTGATTATTGTATTAAATGAGGTGATTGATTTTGCACTGGAAAGCATCTATCCTTACAGGAAACTTTTAACTACCCTGAGAAAAGATGTGTAAAATGAAAATATGCAGCACTTAAAGAAATATTTTATCATTTCAAAACAGTTCTAAGCATCAGTAAATTTATACTATAACCCACTAATTCTTAAAAAGCACTGCAAAGTCTTTGGATGTTTTTACATCACCGCATTTCTCACTTTGCTGGTCGTGCAACTCTCAGGTTTTACTGCCCTTGAAAAAGAGCTGCACTTACGCATCGATTGTGTACATACAGAGTGCTGTAATTTCATAGACGAGTACATAAGGTGCTGCTGTGTTACAGCCGAGCAACGTGCGCGCGAGTGGCGCTAATCTCCTGCTCTTCGGGAAGATGTCTGAAGGTTACTGTGCAAATACTAACAACCTGTAGGCTTTTGCGTTGTTAACGGGAAGGGAAACCTGTTAACGCTTGTCTTTCCAAGGAAAGAACTTACATTTTGCTTTTCTGTGTGTTGTAACATTCACAGTTCTCTGTTAACTTTAATGTGCTTTCCTTTTCAAGAGCATCGCTGCAGGTTCCAAGCTGACATTTCCCCCCCCCGCCCCCCGGGACCAGAGTGCCTCGCAGCCTGCCCAGGGAGAGACCCTTTGCGCTCCACTAAGGTGCTGCTGCATCCAGGATAGTCCCTTGTAGCTTCCCATCTTTGCAGGTCCATCAGGAAGGGATGTGGAGGTTAACTCCTCCAAGTGAAACTTCAAAGGAATTTTAAGCGGGCAGAACATAATTACCTGAGCTGAAAATTTGCTAAGGCACAGGTTGAAATTCCCACTCTTGAGAGTTTTCTATTAAAACTACTAGCCTGGATAAATCCTGGCCCTTTAGAAGTCAGTGGCAGTTGTCCCCTGGATTTTGCCCTGTGAATCACCTTCAGCCTCACCTAAGTCACATCTGGACTTGCAGTCCTGGACTGTGCAAAGCTGCTGGTGTCATCAGGGTGAGCTGTGTATAAACTTGAGGTATTTGCACATAATTGATCTCCAAGTAAGGCTGAGGAACATCTCGCATATGCCTGGGGAAAGGATGGGGAAAATGATGCACTGGAGAGTAATGCTAGCTGGACATTAGGGGTGGCAGCTTTTCGGTCTGGCTGGCAAAAGCACAAAGAAATCCAGTGGCTGGAATTAGAAGTTTGACAAATTCAGCCTTGAAATAACACACGTTTAGTGTGAGCGATGAGGGCAGTAAACGCTGTGTTTGCTATGAGGTGCATGGTGTGGGACTTGCCGTGGCTTGTGCTTTTTGAGATGAATGTCCTTTTGGAAGAAGTTGCCTTCACCTGTAGGAGAGTTTCTATGGCCCTTTGGAGTGACTGTGAGGTATGGGTGTGCGTTTTCCTTCTGCTTGGTGCTCAGGGCACCTCTTATCCTTTTTCCTTTGCATGCTGTGGGCAGAACTGGGTTGCCTTTGCTGCATCCATCACCCTTAAAGTCCCACCTCAGGAAAGCGATTATAATAAAGTCTTGTGCATCAAGACTCCAGCAAGTCACCTGCAAGGAGCAGGATTTCCAACCCCCCACCCCCTGCCAAGTATCTGGATTTATTCTTTGTTTAATACGTGTTTACCTCTAAAGCCTGATGTATTCCATGCTTGGAAGTGGGGCTCTGAAACAGGGGGGTACCGATGCTCACTCCTGAGCTGCGTTATTTGTGTTTGACTGACATGGACATAGTCTTGTTTGTCATCATGTGGAGATGGGAAGAAGTCTGTCAGGTCAGACAGATGTGAATGTGTGGTCACCTTTCCTGGCTTGTTTTTCTGCTGCCAGGATCTTACCCGATTTCCTCCTATTTGTAGGGTATTTGGTATTTGATGGAGCTTTAGTTTCTGTTTATTGAGTGTGTGACACTGGTCATCTGAGAGCTGAACTATTGTAATTTAACTGAAATTTTGGATTGAATGTAGAGCATCTGCGTGAAATGCAATACCCTGTGGGGTAACGGAGATCGCGTGACATAATCTCATGGTCTGTTCTGTCTTGAAACTGTGAAAAATACCTCCCTTCATTTTTATTGTCCTGATATTTTGATGAACAGATTTCAGTCTAATCTCTTACAGAGCATTAGAACGGAAGTTAAGTCTTCGTGCTCTTTGGGCAGTAAGTATGTGTGTTATTAACTGGTTTATAAGCATAAATCTCTTAAAGTACTTGCAGAGAGGCCACGACCCCAAAAAGCTTCGTGCTGTGTATCATACATTACACATGAGCACACACCACTGTGGCATGATCCCCGTTAACAGAGGAGCAAGTGGAAAGACCAGGAGAGCTTCTCGAGCAAGCGCACGAGACCACGGGAGGAGAAACTGGCTGTGCCTGCTGGTGCTGCACTGTATTTACAAATGTGAATGATCAGTGGAGACCCTTACCCCATGAAGGCAAACATTGCCTTCTTTTGACCCCTCCCACTGCATGTTTAATGTTGTCTTTCAAAGGTTAAAAAATAAAGGTCAAACCTTAAAGACTAAGAGGAGAGTGTTTACTACCAGGGTAGGTCCATCACTAGGTGCTTATCTATCTTTTTGAGTTGCCACCAGATGTTCTGTCTATCCCACTGCATGAAATAACAGTCTCTTTTTATTCTCGTACATATAAAAATTCTAATATAAATTAGTTATCCTGAAAGCCAATATTCTGGATGCTTATTTCCATACTATTAGAATTGCAGAAAATCTGAAAGTAATATATGTCAATTAATATAAAATGTACAAACAGGTCTTTATTGAAAAACATATTTTTCTAATCTCTCAATTGTTTTTAAAAGCATTTATTTTTATTAACTAACAAACTTGCTTTGTTGGGCAGTTCATTAGGTGTAGAAAGATTTTATTATTTGCACCAAAAGTCTGTAATAAAATTCTAGCGATATCGTTTAGAGCTGATTTTTTTCAGAAAGCATTATGCATCAGGTAAATAGTCTGAATGTAAATGTCTACTTTAGGCAGGGTTCATTAACAGGTAGAAAAGATGCAATTTTGGCTAGGAATGAAAAATAAAACAATGGACTAGTTCATGACATAAAAATAATCTAATATTTCAAACTGGCTTGTACCAAACCCTTAAGATGGTTACATTTTAGATATAGCTACTATTATTTTTACCCTACGGTGGACCAGTGTAAGCCAGAGTACAGTTTACAATATTCAATATTATACAAGCATATAGTGCTGAATGGTAGATCTTACCCGGCCATAAAATGAAAATGCTTGCTGATTTTAAGATCTGCACTGTGAAATGGCAGAAGATCAGGGCTCTTTCTCTAGTGAATGTGTGTATAAACTGGGATCCGGTTAATTCACTAGGTAGGTTGGCTTGTAAGTTTTCATGGTAAAGTTCAGGTACTGACGGGTACAGAGATGAGAGCGTTGATCCATTTCTCCCCAGTGCTCGAACAATTGTTATTAGTAGTATATATAATAATTATACCTTACATTTACATGCAGCTATATATTCATAAGTTTCCTAAGTTGTGTAGCAAGCAAAAGAAAAACTCCTGTCCATGCTACTCTCCAGGTAGATCCTTTGACGCAGGGGGCTTCTCATGTCCATGACATACATGCAATAGATTTTTATGCTGGTGTTTTCTTACGAGGAGCTCATCAGCCTTTACTTTAAACTTGGAGAAATCTTTGATTCGGTATGAAATGCCTCTGAACCATCTAATACCATGGCAAATGCAGCCAAAGGCTAGAGATGACATTTATATGAGTTTTCCAGGACACGACTGCCAGAGTAAAATGGCTGGGGTAAGTATAAACTGACTAAAGGGTTTTTCTTCCATTTTCTGCTGCATAGGAGTAGTTGAATATCCCAGAAGGTAGAATAATTTGTTCTGTGTTCTTAGTTTCCTTCTCTATGCAATTAAAGCTTAATCTCCTGTGTCGTATGTGGCAGACAGTTATCCTTGCAACTGGTAAGTAGTATTGCCCTCCTTTTGCACATGGGGAGTCTGGGGCACCTAAGATGGCTTTCTGAAAGCCATCGACTGCTAGCATGACGTGAATCCTAGGACCAGGAGAGACGAGAGAGGAATCTGGGAGTTCTGGCCCATAAGCCTCTGATCACCTCTGGTGCTTCCTTCTCCATGGACTATGTGTCTGTCTCTACAAAATATGAAATGCCCCAGTAGAGGACTGAAAACTTTGCTGATACTCCCACTCAAAACCCATTGAGACCAAGGACTTCAGAAGCTTCTTGCAAAATTTGCTTTGTGCTGCAACCTGAGCATATGTTCAGCTTGCCTGTTGGGAAAGAACTTTTTCCAGAAATTCAGAAACTTTGATTACTTATTCTCTGAGTTGAAGAGGCGTCAAAGATAGAGGGAGGTGGACCAGATTTAGGGTCTGTCCTCCATCCTGCAGTTTAAGCCTCCTCCTACACCCAGGTGGGTTTAAATCCCCATTCTCAGCGTGTCAGTGGTTCAGGTGAGCTTGGCCTGCTGGCTCTGATGTAGAGCTTGGGAAACCAAAGAGGAAAGTAACCTTTACAGCCCCCATGGTACAAATCCAGAAGCTCTTAATCACTGAGTGTGCTAACTGTTTTGTTAGGGTTGTCGTGCATGGACCAACGTGGATCCCAAGGAGATAGTCTGTTTTCTGGGTGAAAGAATGCATTTCCCTTCTCCCCTCTTCTCATCATTACTTCACAGAGCAAACCAGATCCTTGGGATCTGCTCCACTCTGTTGGGTAAAGGGTATGTATCCTAATTTTGTTGCAACTCAGTAGTGAAGCTTGTGAAATAATAATATATATACTGAAGGCTCTGTGGGGGACTGCAGTGAAGCAGTAGTTACTTCTCATAAAGTTTTTTAATAGGACGTGAGCTCCAGGATTCAAGGGAGAGAACATTAATGTCCTTTTCAGAACGTCATGGAAAATAAATCCTGTGCAGCACCAATCTCTTGGCAGTTTCAAAGAATGTCTAAAGAGGATCATTATGAGACCATTTATGATGGGAACATGACTCCATTGCAAGTCTTTGGAGTCTCTGCTGGGATGTTGTTCCTACTACTTGAGATTAGGAGAGGAAAGCAATTTCAATAGAAGTCTGTGGAGACTGTGTGGCAATTACATTGCCGACAATATCTGTATGATTTTAGTGTGAGTCTCTAGAGACCCTGACTTCTCAGTGAAGTGAAATGCATCATGCCCATACAAATTATGTTATTGTTTGAAATAAAACCAGAATAAGTCAAAGTGAAACAAGTACTGGAATAATGGGAGCATTCAAATCGATAAGCCTTGTGGCAGCCTAGGCAAGAAGTGCTACCCACAGCCTTGCTATCGCCCACTGCTGTGGTCCTTCACCCCCTGCGTGCCTGGGGCGATGTGTGGGTGACGATTTCTCCAGAAATCCCAAGCAGAAAGACTGTCTTATTTAGGCGTCTGTACAGTTGATGGCCAGTTTAGAGAGGGAATTGTAGAACTGGGTTGTTTTACTGAGCTCCTGCTCTGCCAGTAGCGACTTGCGGTGTCTGGAAATTGCAGGAGGTGAAGCTGTTAGTGGCAGCAGTCTGTCAGAAAGAGACTGAGGAAGGAGCTGGGGTTAAAAATGTAGTGATGAATGAGTATGGCTTTTGGCCTCATGGCAGTGGTGAAACGATGTCCAGCTAAAACCACCTGGCTTGGACAGTGGTTGAAGTCTGCCAAGCTCAGAGAAGCAGTTTCCAGGCTTTGCTTTTCTGAAAGTACACCAAGCCTGCCCTTGCTCTTGCTGGCGTTCTGCAAAGCCAGCTCCCTGGCAGGCTATCGCAGCGCGCTGCCGGTCCCTGAAGCAGCAGAGTACCAGCACGGGAAGGACACCCGTCTGTCCTGCCCGTCTGTCCTACCAGGGCTGCCACTGGCTGGGAGCTGAGCAAGCCCCTGTGTTCTTCCTGCCCATCGGTCACCCAGGACCTTTCTTTCGTCTTCCCTTGAACTGCTTTACGTAGGCTGTGAAGGGGGGAGCGGCAGCATGTCCAGGGCTGGAGGGAGGCAGTCGGGAGCAGTCAGGGTAGAGTGCAGCGTTTGCATTTTATTGATTCTTACCTATTGATTCCAATGGGCTGAAGTGTCTGTGACAGAGAAGTGAGACTGGCAGGCAGGCAGGAGCTCTGGCATCAGAGGCAGGCCAGCCCTGCATGACAAGAGCAAAATTGTATAAACAGACGCCCCAGATATTTCCTGGGTCGAATCTAAGAAGAACCAAAGAAAAGGAGCACTGTTCCTAGGGAGGGATGAGATTTACCGAAAGAAATTTAGTTTGCATTTGATCACCTCTGCAGATAAAATGGAGCAAGGCAAATACGTGAGCATTTCATGACGGATTGCCTTGTGCCAGCTACGTTTATGGTGCCATTCCCTATAAGCTGGAGGGTGACAAAATGTAAATGTACATGTCCTCACGCGGCGTGGTGTTGGGTGACTCAGATGTGGGAATGAAGAGATACGCTGTAGCCTTACCCGCCAGGTAGGAGGAAGATCTCTGAAGGGGTACTGAATATCCAAAATACATATTGAGTATAGAGTCCATGCTTTACTCAATATGCTTTATATGAATCATTTTATTGGAAAGGCTAAGCACATACTGAGGAAAATATGCTCAATAAGAGTATTGATCCTATTAAGGGTTTCTCTGCAGATATATGTATATGTAATCTCAAACAAAGCTGCTCTTCTCATTGTGGCCAGTTTATTACTGGCTCATTTATTACTCGCTCCTTCGGCGCTCGATCTCTTGTAAAGCGGTTTGGAGAGGAAGGTGGCACTGAATCATCTCTTGGGCCCTTGGGATGCTGGGGGTCAAAAATACCCTGATGTAACTCCAGTCCTGAGGGGCTCGGTGGAATCCCCATGGCCATCCCCGGGCAGCAGCTGCTGCCACCACCAGCCTGGGCGGCTGGAGCGATGGGCGCCTTCCCCTCTGGGCAGAGGTGGGGGACACAGCTCTTCCCAAAGCCTTTGGGGAAGGAAAGGGCTGAGCTGGCACGTCTCGGATGGGGAGCCCGACTCAAGTGGTAGCAGCTTGAAGAAAACCACCCGAAAGAAATGGTGTTGGGAAGCTTGTGGTGTCCGGTGCACGTGCTGCACCTAGCAAACAGAAACCTTGTCAAATGATCTTCTCACATCATTTTGTGCCTCATTGTGGAGCTCCCAAATAAAATGGGTCAGGCGCCAGGACAGTGACTCTGTACAACCCTACAGAAAACACAGCCTGAGCCCGTGGGGTTCCCCAGCAATAGCTATCAGCAGTACTCCCACCATCAATTTGTACCAGGCTCCGGCTCTGTCTATCGCTTCTTTCCTGGGAATAATAACCCAGCAGTGCCCCCAGTGCCTTTCTTTCCCCTTTTGTTCCTCCTGTCCCAGCACAGATTTCCCCCCAGCTCTTTTTCTGACTGCCAAATATATGTCCTTTTATGTACGTTTTACAGAAGCAGTGGCAGAGCTCTCCTTCCTTCCTGCTCCCCGCTTCTCCTCTCTAAATCCACCTCTCTTGTGCCTTAAGCAACCCACAATTTCAGACATGGTGGGACTTTTAACAGGGAAGTGGATCTGATTATAAACAGACGGGTAGCTGACTTCATTGCGTGAAAAAGAAATGCAAAATATTATAAAAAGATAGAGGCGGGAAAAGGAGGATGGACTTTCTTCTTCTAGTTGAAGGGATGTTAATCAAAGGACTGTGGGTAACAGAAGAAATTAATTTGAATGGTATGTTCCTTCAGTCCTGCAGAGTCTTCTATGCTTAAATTTAAGGATATACTAAGTTTTGTTAGATACTAACACAAACTCTGTGTGGGGAAACATGCTTGAACACGGGTTTTAAGTTTCTTAATTTATTTCTTTAAACTCTTAAATTCCCCTTTTCTTCCTGCTTATGGATTTCCCTTGCTTACTGGTTTATAGGTTTGCTGGAAGACAAAATAATGTAAAATGTGCAAACCCATGGCCTTGCTTCTGTTCATGTCGTAGAAGCAAAAAGCAGAAGGAAAAAGTGAAATAACTTTATCCCACTTCTTCCCTCTCTCCTTTCCGCGAGCAGATGCTAGAGGAGACAGTAATGAGACGGCATGGTGGGGCGGTGGGTTGCTCGGCCAGGAGAGGTCTGTGCTGCTCCCCGCTGGGGTCGCTGATCTGCTTTGCTTGGCCATCGCCTGGTGGGACACGGTGTGTGACTGACAGCAGTGGTGGGCACCACTGGGCTTCTCTGCCTGCCAGCCTTGCTGCTGCGTGCTCCGGGGGTCCCTGGCAGACAGGGCAGCCTCGGGGGTCTGCCCTCCTGCCCCAGTTGTCCCGGCGTGTGGGGCGTTAGCGTGGGGCAGCTCTGCCTCCTGCCTCTCTGCCCAGCTCTGTGTCCTCATCTCTGCCCCCACGCAGGGGACACCCCATGGGTGTCTGCTGGCACCCGGTATCTCTGCATCCTAGAAATGCCAGTCAGCATCCGACCCGGCCTTGCCTCCCGTCCTGAGCGGTGCTGTCACTGAACAATGGCGTCGCTTGTTTCCAGCTACCATCGGGAAATGGGATGAGTTGTGTCTTCTGTGTTGTACCAAAAGAATCACGCTTAGCGTGCTCCTCGGCTTTAACCAGCAATGTGTTTCCTACAAAGTCTCCAAACTGCTCTATTTTCAGCTATAAACCTAAGAGGTCCTGCTCTTTCTAAGGCCATATGTGACCCAGCATCCAAGGGTGACATCCTGCCATCACAGTAAGGCCTTAAGAGTTAAGGACAGGCAATTTGAAAACACTGTTGCCTCTAATTTTGACTTTCTTGTTATCCTGTGTTCATTTTGAATGCTCTTAAATCATTGTGGCTTCTTGCTTAACCTATTGAAAGAAAACAATAGGCCTATCGTTAGGTTTAAATGCAAGATACAATTAAAAGCTCAGACCTCTGATGTGGCACTTTAAAAGTCCCTCTGTAGATGGAAGGAGGTTTCTTTTCCATTGGGAACTCTGCATTATTTAGTAGATTTGCCTTGCAGGACAGATCGTTTCAAGGCTTTACGATTATATAGAGGATCAAACATTTCTGTGGCCTGAATTAAAGCAAAATAATCACCAGCTCCATGAAACTTCATGGTTTCCTGGACAGGCTTTTTTCTTTCCTTACCTTCTTGTCCCTGAGCAGATTCTTTTTCCTAAACCCTCTTTTTTGGACATGTTTTTTCTCCCTGGAGTGCACCTTCGATTGGTTCCCTGGTGAAGCAGCCCAGCCAACTCAAAGGAAACGGCAGTTTCCTTTTTTCACGCTCCTCTCGTGAGCGCCCGGGCGTCTACGCCCCAACCCCCTGGCTCCCAGAAACCGGAGAACCTCTTTCTTTTATTCAGATAAGAAACCCAGTTAATTCACCCTGTGTGGTTGCTATTCTGCTGCTGCTCATTAACATCTCTCCTTTAGGTCAAACTCCGTAAATTTAGAGCTTCTTTACTTTTGGTGTTTATTTTTCTTTGGTTGGTTTTGTTGCTGGGCTCTGTCCCTCCAACCGAGCAGCACTTTTCAGTCTTCTTGAAAGGATCAGGCACTCCCCAGTGCTTGTATTGGTCCCTGGGGTGAAGAGGTATGTCTCAAACTGACATTCAAAATACAAGTTATTTGGGGGGGGAAAGCAAAGCATTGTGCGTATTACGTCTCCTTTAATAGACAGAACATTTTGGCATACGGTGGACTGTGTTAGCTTGAAAGAGAATATTTGTACTGAACAAAAAGGTTTCATTTCTGCAGTGACTGAGACTTTCCAAAAGTGGTGGTTCTTTATAAAGTAGTTCTCTCCCCAGTTTTTTGTCAGTGAAATTCTGAGTCGTGGCTGCCAACTGCTGTTCCTGGTGGTGGGACGCCGCCTGCGCCGGGGCGGGCTTGGTGGCAGCCTCACATCCACATGCCGTAAATGATGTATGAAATGCAAAATCCTCACTTGCCCCGCGCGTGGGGAGGAGGGAGGTGATGCTTTGCTGCTGCTGGTTTTCTGTTCTCTTAGCTGAAACTCCTCAGCGGAGAATCATTAAAAAATAAATACGGCGATAAAGAAAAATAAATGACAGCTGGAAGACGTTGCAAAACTGCAGAACAAACAAACGGGAGAGCCAGCTAAGGCCACCTACCACTGCCCGTGGCTGGCTACACGAAATGACTGCCAGGCACGCTCCCTTCTTCTCTGACTTGATTCTTTCTATTTTCCCGAGGAACTGTGCTTCGTATCAGCCATAGCACCTGGTTGAATCCGTCTATTTATCTTTTCTTTTAATTAAGAAATGATGTCGGTGGGATGAAAATAAAACCTGACAGGATGAAGATCTCCTACTGTATTATAAAAACAAAGTGAAGGTGAAACTGAGGTGTTTATTTTTGAAAGCAAGAAATCATCTTCTAGTGGCAAGATCCTATTACTGGAGCTTATTGTTGTTATATTAATGAATGAAAAATACATACGATGAAGTGAACAACGGGAGATCTGACCAGACAACCAGAAACTAAGCTCCTCACACAGGCGATGGTGCAACTGAGGCTAGAGCTTGACTGCTATTTTTGAACAGCCTGTCCCGGCTGGCTCAGAGGGGATTTTGTTCTGAGTTAACTGGCCTGAAGGACTGCCAGAGACCCCTGGTAAGTGATGGGGACATCAGGTCCTTAATGCTCTTAACTCCCATTGACTGTAGTGGAGCTGACAATGGATAAGAGGGCAGCATGGACACCTCTCAGGCCTCTGGGGTTGAACCCAGAGATGTCCATCAGGCATGCCGGCTTCCTTGGTGTTGCCTGTGGAGGGCTGGTTGCTTGACAGTGGGAAACAAAACCTGCCAGCCTCTTGAGAAGAAACATTTCTGCCTCAGCTGCTTAATGCAATAGGAGATGCAGAGGAAAATAATTTTTTCCTTAATTTTGCCTTTCAGACAATTTACTGATAGCTGTAAGGAAGGGTCTTGATCCACTCAAGTTCTACAGCCCTTTGCTCTCACAAGGTGGGCAAAGGGTGGGCACCTTTCCTTGGACAAATTGACCTGGACTGGTTTTGGTTTTTTTCTCCCCTTTAGAGGGCAGCTGAAGAAAACCATCTTCCCTTCTGCAGCGTAGCTGAGTGGTCAGAAGGTTTGACCATGGTGAGACGTTCAAGGGTTTGAGTTGTCTTCTTTTTCCAGTGGGGATTCCCACCAGTATGCCCACCCCCAGGAGGGTGGCTGCAGCAGTGGGCTACGGGCTGGTCTTAGGGGGCAGGTGGGCAATGAGCAGGAGATCTTCCACACTCTTTGCATCCCCACTGAGCTGAAGGGTCACCCAAAACTTCACCAGCTGGGCAGACAGCCAGCAGGGCGTAAAGACAGGCAGCGATTACAGCAGCCAGGTAAGGAACCATGTGTTCCTGCTCCTAGGAATATGTCTGTATTTCTAATTTAAATCACTCTCGGATACAATGAAGAATAAAACATTTCGATCAGAGTTAGTGATGACCTATTTAACACTTAAACTGGTTGGCACTTACTTCAGCTCGTTTATGAGTCCTTAATGAGTTTAATGAGTTCTCTTGGATGTCAGCATTTACTACTAGTGTAGCTTTATGGCCCTGGATTCAGGAGATGTGTGTGACTGGTTTTGTGACCTTGGGCAATTCCCTGAATGTAGTGCTGCCTCAGTTTCCCATAAACAGGATGATGTGAGATACCTTTCACGGCTGCTTGCTCTGCGAACTACATGGGACAATTATTGTATTACATTTTGTTTGCGTAATACCCAGTATAATGGGCGCCTGGCCTCTAAATGATGCTATTTTAAAAATGAAAGATGATCGTTAAGAAATGCAGCATTGCATGACAAGACACCTATATATGTTCGGTCCTGTCTTAAAGAAGACAGAAGAATGGCGGTGTCTGTTAGTCAAAGTGATGCAGTCCCAGGACACCACAGCAATTATTTCATTTGTATTACTCTCTGCCCATATGAGAACCCATACCTGTTTTCCAGATTTTCAAACAGATAAGCAATTTTTTAATTGATGCTTAGTCTGTATATATCTAATGTAAGCCAGCTGTTGTTAATAGGAGTTACTATAACCTAAGAGTGCTGATATTTTAAATGCAGTTGGTCAATCCCAGCAGGAGTATACATTCAGGCCTCTTCTACAAGGTTGTATTAGCCATTTGACACTGGTGCTGAATTTATGTTGTCAGGTCCATGCCAGCTATTGAAACTTGACGACTAATTCTGGATAAGACTGATTGGAATTGATAAACCCTCTTTTATTTTGGGGCGAAAAATTGGAAGTGGCTGCTAGTACAAATAGAATCTCTTATCTAGTATGGCACGATGGCATTTAATGAAAAACATTCAAACAAATCTACTCTTGGATTGCCCTGAAGATAGAGAGTTGCAGAGCTGGATGCAATTCAAATCAGTAGTTCTTTATTTTGCATAACTTTGGGGCATGCCGAGACGTTTCATCAGTACCTGATGTCATTAACTCTGGCGGCCACCGCCTAAATGTCTTGCTCCTCACGTGTATGAAACATTATGTTATTAGAGGAATGCTTGGAAGATAAGAAAATATGTTTGTTTTGTATTCTTTGCATGTGCTAATAATGACACCTTAAGTTATTAGGACTGAAACGTGCTTTAAATTTGAATGTCGTTTTGCTCTGTATAAAAAGCATTACCTTGGGCTTGCAGTACTACAGAGACTTTGATGTTGAAAATTTGTTTATTTTTAAACACTGGCTGCAGCTCGGCTCCTTATTTTTTTTCATGGAATACCCCAAAACAAGCTAAAAAGCTGTGCAGAAGGTGGTGTACACTGTCGGGCCAGCTCCTCCTGCTGCAGCTCCGCTGGTCGCCCTGGAGCTGCGTTACCATTGGGTTATGGCCACATGTGAAGGTTAGTCTGGGCCTAACTCTGTGACAAGATGTCTGGATGGCCGTGGCACTGGGTTTGGCCGGTGCCTTCCTGCCTCGTCTCATAGTCAGAGCTGGTGCCAGCATGTCTGTCCCTGCTGTGTGGACGGTTCCCGTGGAGCAGGGAGGACCAGAGATCAGAAGCCAACTCGAGCTCCGCTGGCAGTTTTAAAAATAGGAGGGATATCAGGGCTACATGAGGGCTACAAAAATGATCCGAGGGCTGGAGCACCTCTCTTATGAGGACAGGCTGAGAGAGCTGGGCTTGTTCAGCCTGGAGAAGAGAAGGCTGCGGAGAGACCTGATTGCGGCCTTTCAGTACCTAAAGGGGGCCTATAGGAAAGATGGGGAAAATCTTTTCAGTAGGGCCAGCTGTGACAGGACAAGGGGTAATGGCTTTAAACTAAAACAGGGTAGGTTTAGACTGGATATAAGGAAGGAATTCTTTACAATGAAGGTAGTGAAACACTGGAACAGGTTGCCCAGAGAGGTAGTGGAGGCCCCATCCCTGGAAACATTCAAGGCCAGGTTGGACGGGGCTCTGAGCAACCTGATCTGGTTAGGGGTGTCCCTGCTCACTGCAGGGGGGTTGGACTAGATGACCTCTAGGGGTCCCTTCCAACCCAAACCATTCTGTGATTCTATGGTTCTATGATTCTATGATCACGAAGGCTTGACAGTGTCACCCTCAGCCCCTTTGTGACTGTGTGGTACTGCGGTATGGGCGACACTGTGGGGCTGCCTTGTGTTTTCCAAGCAGCGCTCCCATTTCAAGGACTGCCCAACTTTGTGGGGGGAATGGGCTTTTATGGGGTTGGCTTTTTTTTTGTTTTGGCTTTCCAGTGTAATTTCCATCATTCTTCAGTGCTGCAGCATATTCTAATATATTTGAGGCATTATTTCCTCTTGTAAATATAGGTAAGTAAGGCACTGCCTCGGATGATGTCATGTGGTGAATGTTCAGTGATCGAACTTCATAGAATTGTAAAATCATAGAATTGTTTAAGTTGGAAACGACCTTTAAGATCATCAAGTCCAACCATGAACCTAACCCTGCCATCCCACCATTAAACCATGTCCCTAAGCACCTCGTCTACCCATCTTTTAAATACCTCCAGGGGTGGGGAATCTACCACTTCCCTGGGCAGCCCACGTTCCAGTGCTTGACAACCCTTTCATTGAAAAAAATTTTCCTAATACCTAACCTAAACCTGCTGTGGTGCAACTTCAGACCATTTCCCCTTGTCCTGTTGCCCATTACCAGGGAGAAGAGGCCAACCCCCACCTCGCTACAGCCTCCTGTCAGGTAGTTGTAGAGGGCGATAAGGTCTCCCTCAGCCTCCTCTTCTCCAGACTAAACAACCCCAGTTCCCTCAGCCGCTCCTCATAGGAATTGTGCTCCAAACCCCTCACCAAGCAGTTGTCTTGCGGCCATGCCTATGTTGTTCCGGTAGCAGCAAACTTAAACCAATGTGATTTTAATTTGCACATAGAAACTAAGCTATGGAGAGAAACCAGGCTTTTATCAGGTAATTAAGCACAGACTCAACCTCATGCCTAGTGCTTCCAGGCAGGGTGTCTCTGAAGGCATCTCAGCAGGGATAAGAGAGGACCACAGCGAGGTTCAAATGTGGGGGCAGCCAGCAGGAAACCATAGGAATAGGAATGTAGGTGGGATTTAGGCAAGCTGAGTTTAAGCTTAGGAGAGTAACTCAGCTTCTGGGATGGCCTTCAGACAGAGGAATCACCTGGGGTTGGGCAGCATGTCGCATCTATCAGCCTGCCTCATCCTTCCCTCTTTGAGACCTCCCTCCCTCATAGAGACAGTTTGGCCACTGCACATTGCCCCAAACCTTGGCAGTGAAGATGCATCCCTCAGAAACTGCAGGCGAGCTGTCGCCGTGTCCCTTCAGCCTGGCCCCCACCCTCTGTTTTGCCTACCAGAGTGCAAGGGAGAAAAGTTTGACAAATTGTTGTCCACCCAAAGGTTCCCAAGTTCTTTTGCCTCACTTCTATTTTTAGACTGATTCCCTTTGGTTTTTTTCTTTGTGCTACATTTTGCAGGATTTCTGCCCAGAGGAAATTTTTATAGCTCAATTTTAAAGCCCTTGCAATTGAGGATTTATCCTGGGAATGACACAATCCAACTGGAGTAGCACAAATGGCACAGCACTGAAATAAAAGGTTATCAAGACTGTAATTTATTTGTTTAGGCCACTCGGAGTACAGAAATGCCTCTTATTTCTTCAGCTCCCTGAGTGGGTTGCAGCACGGTGGATGCTTTCAGACTGTCTTGCTCTCTCCGTCAGTCATTTTCTCTACAGCAGCATTTTTCGGGAAGTGCAATTAAAAAGCTGTTTCCCGATACGCCCTCCCCCGGCCTCTCCATCCCTTCCCTTCCCCCTCAAAATCCCCGCTCGGGCACAGGTTGTTTCCTCCTTTCTCATCCAGGTGACTCGGGGGTGACAAAGGGTAATGAACTCTCTTCATGTCTTGTTATATGGCGAAAGACTGAAATAGCAAAGTGGCAGGCTTAATCTCCAGCAGTTAGGGTGAAAAAGAGAGGCAGGATGTGAAACCCACTTAAAATATGTTTCTGTGTTCTAATACACATTTTGAATTTATAGAGAATTGACTCATGCCATTTGTTCAAAGCCAGAAAATGCATGTGGTCTGCAGTTGAACTTATCACACCATAATAATGTGCCAGGCAGTTTTCAGGAGTGATGGATACTGTTTTTCACGAGTCCTTTCTGCTGAACTGATTCAAGGCCAACCACAATAAAACCCGTGGTGGTCATTAGCAGTGCCCCCTGCAAAGCTGTTCATTTAGGAGCTCGCAGGTTGAGGTAGGCAGAGGTTTTGTGACCCTTCCTTGCTTGCAGCTCCTTGGACTTAACCACAGAAGATGGCAATGCCCCTGGGGGGTGAAACGGGGCAATTAGTCTCTAACTGGAACGCAACCGAAGGGCTGTAGGGAGTGACAAAGAGCAGTGATAGTTCCTAGCTAAGCATTGAGGAAATGGTGGTGTGCTCCATGTAAAGTCACAGGAGAGAGGTAGATAACCCAGCTCCCCAGCGCACAAGGGACACGCGGGTGCCATCGGGGACTTTGGAGGAATACCTCATTTCCTCCTGGCAGGGAGCGGCATGTGTTGTTTGGGCTGCCCCTGCCAGGAGGCAGAGACGTGGGCAGCTGCTGGCTCCTCTGGGGGAGGGAGGGG
>NW_009258615.1:4990022-5002349 GCF_000687185.1 Egretta garzetta | reverse complement strand
TTTGGCTCATCTGCAGCAAATGAAAGTTTGGTAGCACCATCTGTGCCACAAACTGGAAGCTCCAACACCGTAAGAGCAAGCAGTGCAGTGGTCGGTATGGAGCATGGGGTGCTAGGACATGCTGGGAAGTCACCTCCCAAATGCCGGTGGGTTTGTGGTGGAGAGCCTTCCCTACTTAATTGCTGTGAGACTGCTCGGAGAGTGGGGATGGGAAGGGACTTTGGAGGACAAGGAATCCAGGGTTTGCCTTGGACAAGAAGCATGGCAATTAATGTGCCACGTTTTGACAAATTAGTGTTTGGAAGAACTGGAAACAAGTGAGACAGGGGCCTTTGCCAATGTGGGGTATCGGTGGCTGGGAGACCACCCAAAGGAAGATCTTCATTTTCTGCTTACAGCTCTCAGCCCATGCTACAGCTGGCTGAAGGCAGAGGATCTAGATCCCCAGCATTTCTGTTTTTACCTAAAAAATAATGAAGCCATTTAAGATGATGTGTGGCTCTCTGGACTTCTTGAATCTTCTGGTCTTGAATTCTCTTCTGGTCTTCTTGAATCAGGCTGGAAAAGGGGGCTCTCATGGACCAGGCAGCTCTGGTTGAGCCCTGTGGTCCAGGCTCCAGTGTTGAGCACCGTACGCACATACATGATGGATATATCTTTCTCCTATAAAAATCCATGAAAATTCTGTCATGCTTTCTACCCCTCCTGGAACAGACCTATTTTGTGTGCTATCTAATATTTTAAAAATCTTTCCACATAGCCTCCTGGCATTTTTCTTTCCTCTGATGTAAATTTATAACCAATAGCCTAGTCCAATGCATCAAATACAGAAATAGATAAACTTTCTTTTCAGTTTGTCTGTTGTTCTGTACAAGCTAATGAACAGTCCAGATCAGAACCTTCCACTGAAAAAGGCTTCATCCCACAAGTAGCCCTTTCCTCAACCCCTGCCCCCGGCACGACTCCTTAGGAGGGAAGGTACAAGGGTCTGTTCCAGCATGGTTGTAGGCACCCACCGCCATGCCTGCGCAGACTGCATGTTTGCCCTGCGCCAGGTGAAGTGATGCTCCTCACAGGCTGTTGTGACAGTGTCGGGCTTGTCCCCCGTCAGCAGGTACCACCACCACCGTCTGGGTAGGTCCTAACCACGTAGGTTGAGCGCACGGAGGAACCAGAATATCGTAGGGAGATCTGCTCTGGGGGTCCTGGCAGGGATTTCTCTCTGTCTGCAGCTCACACATCAGAGTTCACAGCTGCCGTGCCTATGTGGGCATGCCTGGTAGCCAACTAAATAAGAGACTTGGGAAACACCACATTTATCAGACTTGAGTTTGGCTCTTCTGGCCACTGATCTCATTCCCTTAACAAGAGGCAAAGCAGGAGTACAGACAGTTAGAGACATAGCAAAGAAATAATAAAAGGGCTCTTCAGCTACCCTGCATTTTTAAGAAGTAATAGTGGCTGAAGTCTGTGAGAATATGATAAGTATCAAACACTTATTTTTCCAACAGAATGACAAATGCGTCTGGTTAAAAAAGGGTAATTGGGTAATGTGGAGTACAATAATATCTCAGCGGTCTCCCATTTCTTTTTAAAGAAAAGTGCAAACAGTAATGCATGCAAGCTAACATACAGAGGGAAAACGTCTCTTTCTCAAAACATATGCTGGCTCCTGACTACTGTCTGGTAGAAATATTTGGGCAACTAGAAAGCAAGTGTAAAATCTTGGTTCAGTTCTTTTGATAAGCATATCAATCATTTTATATTGCTCCAATTTTTAAAGAGTTTGGGATTTTTCAGTACTTTTAAGATGCTATGCAGATTACAGAACTGTAGCCTGTGTGTACAAATACAGTCATTTGAAAATAAGTACTAAAGATATTAATGTTGTCATCATTTTTGCTATTGGAATAGCTGGTCCATCTCCATCCCCGTTCTGGGAGATCTTTGCTTGCTGGGTTGGGGGGGTTCTCAGTCTCCAAATGAGTGCATTGCATACTCCAGAAGGGTGATTTAAACATTGCAGTAGAAAGAAGCTGGGATTCTCAAGTGCAGGGAAGCAATGCTGTGTGGTGTTACGGAGTAGGGCTATAGACGTGGTGTTCTGTATCTGTCTGCTAAGGATTCCTATCCTGTCCCTTCTGATCTGCAACTACGCATGAATTTCAGTCTCTTCCCCTCAGACTTGCATTTTTATGTGGATACCACACAACAAAGCTTCTGAATTTTACTGCTAGGGATTTAGCTACAAATAGGCTTTCCTTTTGTATATTTGTATTCCATGGAATAATGATGGGGAGATGGGTTTGCCCTAATTTTGTGTCATTTCTTGGATAGAGGTATGGGCACAGGGGCTACACAGGTGGCCTGGCACATGCTCCGAAACCATTTGCTTGGGACTTCCTGACATCCATGTCTGTAGAGATTTGTACATCCGAGGCAGCTGGCCAAATTCCTCTTTCTTCACCTGGAAATAAACTTTCACGTGAAGAAAGAGGTCTTGCCTGGGGAAGCTGGGACATACAGCAGCTCTAGATGATGGTTAAATTGCATGATTTAAAAAAAAAACCCAAACCCTAATGCTTGCAGAAGTGCTGCTTAAATCCCCACTGCATAAAAACCTGTCCAGGCGCTTTTCGGAGGTGATGGTGGTGTGTGTGTGTATGTGTGAAAACTGACATTTCACACCCATTCTGCACTTTGTCTGCTATGATGTTTCCCATAGCCCCATACACAGAAGGTTCTCCAAAAAAAAAGGATATACATGGTTGTCTGTTCGGTCAATGTTCAGGTGTGGGTCTGGGGTCTTACACAGCCCTTTTATGTGTACATTTGAAAATATTAACATTGAGATGGAAGAGAGGTACTGGTGATTACAGGTTAATAGTGTCACCCAGGCCATCTGACGGACCCTACCCTCCCACCTTGCTTTCCCTGCCTCTCTGTTCCTGTGTATCCAATACCAGTAACAAATACAGAACAGAAAACTCAGGCTTGCTGCAGGTTTCTAGGGGCTTCATGTGGGCAAAAGTAACACTTCCGAGATCCTTCAGTGAAGAATACCATGCAAAAGCCAGGGGCTGTATGGGATTTGACAGTCTGGCAATGTCAACGGCAATCAGAGCTCATAGAGTTTTGATATATAAATATCAGGGACAAAAATATTCTATATGATTTCTCTTCAGTCACTCATCCTGTACCAGTGCATATAGACAAAAAAAAAAAGGGTTTCTCCTTTCTATAAAATGCTTTTGGATACTGAAAAAATGAAGGCTGTGCAATTGCCTGAGTAATATTGTGTGTCAAGATCCATCCTCCTCTTGCTTTTCAAGTGGGAGATTTTTCCTTTTTCTGTGCAATGGCTAAAGTCTTTACTACACCTCTACACTTGCTTTCTATCACCTGAATCCAGCCCAGTTTTGCTGACATTGTGATTTTAAAATATTTTCCGAAGTCATTTTAAATGCAAAAGAGCATATTGATTTTTAAAGCTTTACATTGTCATTTTTCTCTTTTCTTAAAAAACAAAACCAGCACCAGTTTAACATATTTCACAGCTTGCGTCCTGGCCTTGAAAGCTCTGCAGATATAAATATGATCACAAAGGAGAAAAAAAAAACCGTATTGAAATGCAAAGGATTGGTATTACTAGATGAGTAGAAAATTAGCATGGTAACTATTTTACTGCTAAAACTACCTTGCCTAGTATATTTCTTACTCTCTGATTGAAGATGAAGTAAAGCTCTCTCATCTTGTTTGTGTTGCTGATTTGTTGGATATTTATCGATTTACGGATCATAATGCACAATTTTTTTCCCATCTAAAGTAAGAATATTCTGTAGCTGTCATGCTTTCTATGAGTAACTGATTTTCTATGATCTGTAAAACTGGTTTGTACCAATAGTCGCTAGTCATCAGCATTTCCAAGGGCTTTCTTGAAAGATATTTATTCACTCTGCTAGGAATCAATGAATTACAACTGAGTACTAATATTGTACCATCAAGTTTTCTATAAACCATGAAGATACAGATTTAGGTGCAGGTGAGTTTCTATTGAATACCTAAACTTCTTTAATATCTATCATATGACTTAACTGTACTTCCTGGAAAAATCAAAATGCCAGATATTATGGGACGAAAATGAGGTGTTCATCGTCCTGTTTAGGCCTTGTGAGAGCAATAACATCACTGGGGTCATCTCCACCCTCTGTTAGGAGCTTGAAAAGTTCTTGATGGTCCAACTCTCTTCAAGACGGCCTAGGATCAAGGTAGTATCTGGCAGCATAATCTGTCCAGACGACAGAGTTTTGAGACAGCAGGGTTGTGACTGCCACTTCACTGCTTAGTTTATCCATCCCTTTGTATGCAAAGAGAGGCAGCAACACATGTGCCCCTAAGTCATTCCTGATTTTCTTGTGATTCGGGTAGTTCCTGCGCTTGCCCAGAGACTAAGCTCTTCAGGTGATCTGAATTTTGCTTGAGCCCTGACCTTAGGAGCTGTTAGGAAACAGCTTAGGAAACACACAGAGTAGAGCATCATCCTTACCTTCACGTACTTAATAAGCTGGGGAAACAGAGGTGGTTGCAGCTATTTATTGACTGAGAAATCTTGTTACGCACGAAATATCCCCAAGGTTGAGGTCTGCTGTCTTTAAGCCTCTTTATGCTACAAGAGCAACAGAAAAGGCCTTAGGGCACCGGAGAAAATTCGATCCACTCTGTTTAGAAGAGTTGCTGTACAGCATCTTAGTAGCCATAGTTAAAGTCTTTGCCAAAGTCTACTAATGCTCTTTTGTCAATGCTGCTATTGAGAGCTCAATTAAGTGTTGCACCAATCTGTTTCAGTTTATCTTCAAACAATGCTAAATCTGTGGAAAAGATGCTGACACTTACTGTGGTGTAATTTGTAACTAAAATTTTGTTGATTTTTATGACCTGACAAGACTATGGTTTTTAATTTAGCTGAAGAAGACACCTATGGCTATGAGCGCGGGGTGTTCATCCTAAATGACTTTCCTTTAATAGGTTTTCTAATCGTGAGTGCAGAAATACAGCTTTCTTGTGGATGCTTACAAGGTGCAGTAAACCAGCAAACTGAATTTAATGCAGGGTTCCAGCCTCTGCATTCGTAGTTCCACATGTCTCTTTAAAACTCCTAATAACAGATGAATTTTTCTCTGAACGACTGAGTAAGAGGCATCATTAGCAAATGCCTTCTTGTAAGTCTTCTGTCGGAATTTTTCATTCTGTACAACGGTCATTTCAGGAAAGTACTAAACTGAATCATCCATTTCTTCTTTGAAGTGTTTCAGATCTGGCTGGAATATTTGCTTTTTTGTATATTGTTTCACAAGATAGTGTACCGAATAGTGAAGCATTTGAATTCTTAAACCCCTCAGAGCTCAAACCCCCCTTTTCCCATCACCTAGCACATGATGAGTTGCAGTTAAAGGACCTAGTCCTGGCAGGCACTGAGCTCAATACCCCGCAGCAGGAGGTAATGCTGTATCTTTACAAGGTGTTGCTGGTTAGATAAAGATTTGGTCTAAAGGTGGTTCTGTTTTTTCTGGATATCTGTCTTTTCTGGGATGTTACAAAAAAGCCTTGTACTGTGCTTTGTTGAAGGAGTTTGAGGAGGAGTGTGGTACACGATGAGGGAGGGCGTGGTGCTTGTGAAGGAGGGGAAGAAGGTGCGATGGGGAGATGCGAAGGGATGTTGACAGAGAATGTGGGCTGTGCAAGGCAGCGGGAAGGCGAACCAGCAACCAGGACATCAACGCACAGGCAGGGTCAAAACTGCACAGCTTTCGAAGCAAAGATGAATTGTTTGAACTTAACGTGGAAGGGAAACAAGAGAGGAGATCTCAGTAAGAGAGGAGCGTCAGGGATATCAGAAATGGGTTTGGTTTTGTTCCCCTAGGCGACTCCACTTCTTATCCCTTTTTCATTATTTCAGGTAATTTGCCATCAAATTATCTCCTCGGTTTTGGGACAGTCTAATTTGTTATGACAGCTGTGAGGCCCCTGTGATTCACCTCCTCCATTTTAAGGCTTTGGAAATGTTCATGTACTTCAGTTTTGTATTTGCTTGTAACTGGCTTTGTTGGAATGGGAGCTCAGCATTCAGATCTGTCAGCCCATCTGCTCCTCTGTCGTACCCATCTACCCATCAGGTCTTTCCCTGGTGCTTCCTGGGTGGCTTCCATGCAACTTACCCCTCTACACAAGTCTTTTAAAATATTTTGAAAGGAAATGGGCACCTTTTAAAGGGTGTCTTGCTGGTGTAATGATCATGTAACAGCCCACAAGAACAAGATGTATATTTTCTGTCAAATTTCTCTGGTCCTCTGACGTCTTTTCCCTCTTGAACTGTCTAACAGCTTCCTGGCTCAGCATCTTCTAGTGCCTGTAATGGCACATCCAAAGAAAAACCCAACAGCCTATCTTGCTCTGGACAGATTATAGAAAATAGTGTTAAGCAGCAGCAGCTTGCTTTCTTTCCAGAAGATTGCATTAGTCACCAGGTGATGCTTTCTTGTCACAGTTGTTCCAAGAATTAATGCATCAGTGACCAAGGATGTGCAAATTCCATGGGTACTTTTTCATTCTTGATACTTGCATTACGTAAAACGGGTAAAATATACCATCAATCAGCCAGTTTATATAGAGTGTCCTGGCTTACAACTCAGCTCTTTGCTAGAGCCTGCTCCTGACAATTTCTTCCAGAGTTTAAGGTCCTTCTTGGGGGATTGTTGAGCTTCTTTGTGGATATCTTCCTGATAGATCTCTGTCTCCTTTCCAATTCTTTTCAATTGAATAATATGGCTCTGAAAAGTAAAAATGCAAGAGTATGTACACGTGTGGGCCACGGGAGGGAAAGAATTGAACTACACTGTCTCAGATGAATTTTACATGGCTCCTCTTTGCCTGGGTTTCGTAAGCAAGTCCAGGTTTCTCATCCCTTTTTTAACCAAGAGAATGCTGCATTCTGCTCCCAGCATTCATGGACTGTTGTTGAGATGACACAAAGTATTGTCTCAGTAGATCTAAAGTAATCCTGTTGAAGAAAATAAGTTAAATAATGTAGATGAAATAAGATAGGTGAAGGCAGAAGATGGTCTAAATGTTTTCATACCTAGTCTTTTGTGTTAATAAGGCTGAAAGACGTCAGTGCCTGTGAGGTTAAAATGGCATAAAATATCTTTGGGTTTTACTTTTCTTTCTTCAGAATTTTTTCCCACTTTTTCTCTGATAATCAGGGTATTGAGAAAATGACCTGGAGCACCTGCCAGCTACAGAAACCATCTTGATTGCTTTCATCATACAGAGAATTAGGATGCAATAGTTAAAGTCGCCACACTACCATGCATTTGCTAGGTTATATTATCATTCCTACAGTGTGTCCTTGGGTATTTTACATAACTAATTGGTAATTAAACAATATTGGACTGTAGCAATTGTCGCAGAGTTCATTAGACAGTAAGAGCAATAAAAAGAGAGCCTTCCAACCTACTGTAAAAAATTTACTGAGAGCCTGGTTTAACTTTTTTTTACCGTTACCTCCTGCTTTTCCAGGAGGACAGAATTCCTCCGAGGAAAAGCTGTTACTCCTAACACTTGCCAGCAAAACTTAGGACAAGTGACAGATTTCCCTCGGTGGGTTCAAGTGTACATCCAAGAACATAAAAAAAGTTAAGAGATGCTGGATGGAGGCCATGTAGTACCTCGTAGGTTAAAAGAGCAATTTTAAAATCAATACTTTTGTTTAACTGGCAACCAAGGTAGCAGTTTCAGACTGGGTGAAATATGTGAAGAGCAAACCCTTTTCACAAGGAGTGTTTTCAGGTTATCTGCACCGGAGTGCTGTGCAAGGTTGTGTTGGACATGCACGATGCCTGGGAATTGCAAATAAACTCATCTTGATGTGACAAAACCACGCATAATTATTTTGAAACCCAAGGGAGGTTGAAATGGCCCCAACTTGGTGATGTCCCGTCAGTGATAGACAAGCAGCTGCAGAATTTATAATGGCTCATTTTTCTAAAAGATGGGAAGGAAACTTAAAATAACAACTTCTGCTGCAGGTCTCATAGGTTTGCACTTGTAATTGAGAGACTTTGAATGGGATGGAGCGACGGCAAGCCCCTCGAAGCAGCGGTGTGGTGGGTTGACCTTGGCTGGGCACCAGGTGCCCACCAAAGTTGCGCTATCGCTCCCCTCCTCAGCTGGACAGGGGAGAGAAAATACAACGCAAGGCTTGCTGCCAAACCCTTGCCACACAGACCCCATGCAAGCGGGCAGGCACTGACTCTGGCCTGTGCGTAGCCAGGCTTTGCTCTTCCTTGGGCTGTGCGTACCAGGCTTCTGTCTGGTAGAATCACAGCTGAGCATCTGTCTAAGTGTGGGAGTTACCTGGAGGTAAGGGGAAGCCTCCTATGAGGTTTGCAAGTCTTCATTGTCCTGCTGTTATTTTTATTATTAAAATTACTGGAAGAAATGGCAAATCCATCGGGGCACAGTTGCCTAGAACTGCCATCAAACAAATAGTTGGCGATAGTGCAATCGGTTGAGGAGGACTGTTTCCCACTCTAGCTCCCTGACCCTAGCAGAATCTCTTTCTTCCTCTCAGTAGTTCTCCTCTGGATTTTTACCATCTGGAAAAAGAATCCAGTTACACCCTGAAAATGATATACAACACCCCAAAAAATAAATCAATGTGTCGATCTCCTTGGTGTGTACCAAATTCAAAGTGATCAATCAAAACAGAGAAGATAAATCAGCCAGCTCGGTTGCAACTCTTTGGCTTTAGACAGAACTAGATATTTCGCAGTCTCATGACGGGAAACTTTGTTTTTCTTTTTATTGCATGAGGCAACAAATAGGAAAAATCTTCATAACATTTCTTGTGTGAGAAAGTGAGAAAGCAAGAAATGCGACGTGATATCAGGAAGCAGCAAAAATAAAAAAATTCAAAGCAGAATTTCTTGGGTCTAATCATATATACCTGGACAGATTAACCACTAAGCAAGAAAAAAAAAAAGCCTTAATTGTTATCTGATACTAAACAAAAAGCAAAAGTTTGCCGATCTTCTTCCTCTTCAGCCAAGGCAACTTCTGCTGCCTGGTGTGTGCCATCAGCCTGGTTATTGACTGGCCTGAACTGAGTTTACTTCAGAGATCACCAAGGTTTTCACAACTGAGGCTCTGTGCGCCTCGTTCGGCCGCTGAGGTTCAGGTACCTCTGCCCTTCCCCCTCGTGCCTGGGGGCCGCGTTCGCCTTTGCATGCAATGCACTCATTCCGTTGCAGGACTGGAGATCATGTTGGTGTCAGGGGACTTGGACATTTAATGTGCGCAGGCAGGGGGGGTGTTTTCTTGTTTGAAGTGGGAAAATTGTTGAGGAAGGAAGGAAGGTAGGTAGGTAGGTAGTTCCTGGGAATGGTAAAAACGTTCCCGTTTAAAGAAAATCAGGGAAATAATATATATAATGTAATAGCAAGTGTTTTAAAAGCCGTCACAGTTGTGGTGGGTGGTAGCCTAAGACAAAAAGTTCAATTTTCTGAAAACTGGCTTGGCTCAGCTCCCCAAAATCAGGACTCCTCAAACCACTTGCTGCTTTTGAAAATCTGACCCTTTTTATTTAGGTGGCATTAAAAGAAGTGAAATAGAGGAACATAAAACAGTACGGTAGCATGCAGAAAAACATAAGACCAAAGAAAAAAAAAAAGCCGAACAAAAAAAATCTCAACGTATCTGCTTGACATACTAAAATAGTTCTGTTTTCTTGAAAATGTTTATTGGAAAATGCATTACAAAACCTTGTAACAGCTGGAATATGGTGATCTAATTGCTGTTTCAATAGCGCTGTGAACATGCAAACATATTTCCTATGCAAAATGTCAAAAAGGCAGCAATCAAAGTGAGGCTTTAAGCTTCAAAACAAAGACACAATGAGCTGATTTGTAAACATTTATTTCTAAGGTTACATTTAAAACCAAAATAGAACAGCATAGGTTTGGAGACAGTGCAACAAATCTTTTTACAAAACACAAGATTTGGAGAGAAGAGAGGTTTACTGGCTAAAAAAATACTTGGGCTGCATCAAGATTTCATTCCCAGTGGTGCTGCAGCTCCCTGAAACCATGTATTTCTTCCCATTCAAATGAGGAGCAAATCTTTGAGTAAGAGAGTGGGATTTTTGCTACTAGAAAGATGCAGGGAGACCTGGAGATCCTTCCTGTGCAGAACAGAAGTCACTGTTTACCTTTGGTTTTGCACTACTACACCCTTTCAGTGGATGCCGTTGGCTTGCCATGGGGCCTGGGACTATGTTGACTTTTGTTACAGGTGTTGAGTGAGGCAGGTTTGGAGTCCGTGCTGAGGAAGGTGCAGGGTTTGGGGTGACCTGGCAGTCCTGCACCGTTCCTGGGACGAATTGGTTCAGGGGCTGGGTTTTGCTCACTTTGGTTGTCTTCTGGCAGGACGGATGGTAACTTCAAGGTACCATGTAAGTTGGTTGTGGTTTTAGCAACCAAGTGCAGCGAGTGACTACGGTATAACGCAAATATTGAAGTCCAAGGATACTGTGCAGGATAGTGCGTATGACCTGGCAAGCCATATGCAATGGTCCTTCTTTCCAAAGGAACACTCTTGGTTTTCCTGTGGCTTACACCGGTGCGGTTAGCGCAACACCATGGGCACTGCTTCACTTACAGGAGTGCGAAATCAGAACCAGTTAAACTGAACACACCCGCTCTGCACCAAACTATGCCAGCAGCATACAATGAAAATCCTCTTAAATATATACTTGATAAAGAAGTAAATCAGTTTGAGGCGTAAATTTACTTTTCACCAAGGCCATCCATTTGTAAGATTCTTACTGTATTGTGCTTGCAAATAACATTTATTTCTGTAGTGTAAATATGCAAGAGTTCATTTTAATAAAAAGTAAGCCCTAAAATAAGATAAACCCCATGACTAGACTTGCATTGAAGATTTAAAGTGCATTCATCTGCTGTTTTTCTATATAAATATTCATTGGTTTAGTGCTCTCAGGTGTTGGAACTTTTAATCTGCATTCAGATGGAGGTACTTTAATCAGAGAGTTCATAAAAGTCTCTAACTTTTTTCATAAAAAATAGTGTAGAAGATATAACAGAGGGTTGCAAAAGCTTAAAAAAAGCTAAACTGCAGCTCTAGGAGGAAAAAAAAGTAAACACCAAATGGCATTTTGTGCCATAATATCAATATTCTGTTAAAAATAAATCTCTCACTGTTAGACCGAAGAGTCTCAAACAACCTGTCACTTTACTCCAGTCTTCAGAGATGACTGATAATGGGTAAAAAATCCCATAGCATCTGTTTACCATGTACTCACACAAACTGTTAGGAATGTTTTTAAATGTCAGCAGTAATGTATGCATGTATTAGCTATCACAGAGCAACAGCTCAACAAAGGCAGCATCACTGCCACACTGGGGGCTCGCGCTCTAAATTAGGGAGGTCAAGTGGCGCGGATAGAAGCTGAGTGCGTTTGGAACCATATTGTTTGCCTTCTGAAAACTGGAAGAAATTGTGCAGTCAGCTGCAGTAACAGTGCCGACGTACAGAGTTTGTACACTTTGAAAATAGCTAAGTGGGATTATGGTAAATCTTTCAATTGCAAGAAGGTTAATCGTGAAAGGCACCCAATTTAAGGTCAGTAGGCTGCGCGTGGGGGGTAATGTGGTTTAGGCTGTCTTTGGCATTAGCGAGGTATCGCATTGCATTTGGGAGCCTAAGCATTCATCAAGTGTGGAGTGTCATATAGGTGCACTTGCTGACTAAACAGCGTCAGCGTGACAGCGTCGTTAGCAGCGCTGTATTGCTTGACAATTCTGCACTGCTTAACTGTGGAGATGTGCTACGGGGTACACTGTCCACTCAAAGTCATCGTGCTACAAGCCACTTTTCATGCTGAAATTCATAAATCAGTTCTCCCCCCCCCCCCCGCCCCCCGTTACTCCATAATTGAATCTCTCTTTTCTTTTTAGCGTGCGCAGGTTTTTTCTTGTTTGCCACCAGGAGCGTACGTTGTTGAACGTTGGCTCTGCAGTCAAAATGTGCAAAGAGGGTTTTGCTAAATCATGAAGCAAATACATTTTTGTGCCATAAGCTTGCATTCTCCCAGAATGCAGTAAGCCTGGGCCTGTCTTGAAAGTTGCGTGGGGTGCCGATATTAAGCAAAGTGACAGTCAAAGCAGATTGCAGAGATAAATTAATTCATACCGCTGCCTTTTTCAGTCCCTCCCTGACAAGTAGCTGGTTCAGCCACACCTGGTCTTGACA
>NW_009258615.1:4967361-4990012 GCF_000687185.1 Egretta garzetta | reverse complement strand
AGGGATCCGCGGAGACCGTGGTGGGTCTGATTGCGTGACCGGGCCCCCACGGGCGGTGCGTGGAGCCGGTGGGAAGAGGGCGCTGCCGATGCAACGGTGCACGTGCTTAAGGGTCACCGGGGGGAGCAGGGCGGAGCGAGGGGCTGGGTGAATGCGGAGCACGCGTTCTGCATTGCTGCTCCCCCGTCCCATAGTGGGCATCTCGGTGCTGCCCATAAGCGTGTGCCCGGTGCAGAATATGGCCTCTGGCGAGCCAAGGGAACTCTACTGAGCAGAGTCTCCTGTCCTGACATTTCTTTTATGTCGGTATGGTCCATGACGGCTGATAGGCTGTTTCCATAGAGTTGTTGCGGTCTTTAAATCTGGCAGTTAAAAAAAAAAAAAGCCAAAAAAGAGCAAGAGATAGATCAAGGACATAATGTTCTTGATGAAACAGACTGAAATCCCTGAACAACAAAGAGAGGTTTTTTTCTTCTTTAATTATCTAGATCATTTGGCCAGCTGTGAGCCATGAACCCAGCTGGTCAGCCGTGGGTGTGAAAGGGGGGTCCGCCGGGTTGTTTTGTTAGCGTAACTCTTCAGACCACATTAAAACCCGAACATAAATATTTCCTTCATTGCAAAAAGTGATTCCTTAGGCTTGGAGACAAGGTATCTGGGATGCGCAGGCGGAAGAGCCCGTTAGGAGATAGTCTTGCAGCATGGATCAGCAAGGTCCTGATTCACCTTAGCCAGGGAAGCGGCTCTGGGGGCTGGCCAGCTTCTCGGTCGGGTGGTTTAGTTGGATCTTAGCAGAGCTGTGATCCAATTCTCTAACTTCCGCAGCGGGTAATTGCAGCTGAATTAGAGCCTCGAGAAAGTAATTATGAGAGGCATTGTGGAACACCCTGCTAACCCAGCAGTAAATTAAACCATGGACTGGGAACAACTGGAGATAGGGAGATTAGAGCTTGCTTTTGGAATTTTTTTTTTCACTTCTGGTAAGTATATGTCTTTTTTTCCACTTCTAAGGCTGAGTGGTGGCCCTTGGAGCGCTAGGCTAGAGTCACTCCTGTGATCAGCCAGGAAGAGACGCTCCGTGGTTGGAAAAAGGTTCTGAAACTAGACAGGAGAAAATGTTGGGTTTAGAGCTGGAGAAAAGTCTCGTAAAGCAGACAGGAGAGACCCACAGTTGAACACACAGTGAAAGACTTGGTTTGAAAAACTCTGCAGGTTTCCTTGTCTGCCTTATTTTATATATATGTATGATATTGTTTTGTAATACAGGCACGCTTAAGAGTAAGGACTTAAAGTTATCAGATTGCAGGACAGAAGAACCTGATTTCAGAAAAACTGCCTTAAATTAATTACTTGTGCATAAGCAAACCTTGAAGGAGAACTGTGAAACACTTAATAGCGGGAGTAAACAGCAATTTCAGAGGACCAATTTCTGCAACTTCTGTTCATGTAGCTGGTTCTGAAAGTATTGACAGGCTTTTTCATTTTTTACTGTTAAATGTTTAATCACAACCAGCTGAAAGGTACTCTTTTTACGTGTCAAGAAAGATACCGCTGCAAAATTACGGTTATTTCCCCAAATTATGCATCATTTTTGAATATTGTGCAAAATATATTCAAAGGAGCAGAGAGCTGCCTTTTGACCTTTTAGAAAACTATAATTCCTGTATGCCTTCCTTTATTAATGTCCTAATAAAATACAGAGTACACTCTTATTTTTAGATTAATTTTAACCCATCCCGTGCGTGGGTCTTGCACTGAGGCACTGATTTTCCCCAGCTGAGGATCCAGCTCAGACTCAGCTTTTTTAGACATGTGAAATCATTCCTAATTTGAATTCTCAGCTGTAATTTTGGAATAAGGAGATGTCCGCGTTTGGCAGATAAAAAGCCCCCGATAAAGCCCAAGTAGGAATGTGGTGCATCAGCAAGCAAAGCAGAAAATGGGGCTCTTCCTTGCTTCTTGGGATTAGAATAGCATCCCTGAAACAGCAGAAGTCTGTTGGGATATCAGAGCAATTTACATGTCCTTTCAGCTTTACTGCAGGCTCTTCATGGCTGGCCAGTCCTTCATTGTGAGCCCCTTGAGTTTGGAAAGTCCCTCAGACCAAATCAGAAATAACTGCCGCTAATATAGATGTTCCTATATTTGGGTTTTCAGCACAGCTCTCTTCTCAGGGCATGTCTGCACAGCAGTGATAAATTGTAGACAGCCTCCTTTCCCACATCACACTCTTCTTTCTTGCTTGCATTAATGTATTTGCAGCTGAACAGAAGTCTGGAATGTGTAAGTAGTGATAACTCTTTATGTTACTTTAAAACATTTTCCTTGACCTCTCATCTGGATATTTGAGATGGTCATAACTCTAATTCCAGAAAGGGATGAGAGTAGCCAAGTGCTCAGAGGCAAAACCTATTTTGTGCTGGTTTCCCTAGTGCTTACCTGCTCTGTGAGACTCGGCATGAGAGGCAGCGGGGAAAGGGTGCTGGGTCCCCTGCAGGTTGTCCTTGGCTCATTTTTTACTTGCATAAACAGAGCGCAAGACTGTATGTGTAATCCATATGCGTGCACATGTATGTATGTATAGGTGCCATACGAGTTTATGAAGCGGGAAGAATCTGTGACACAGTCTGGGATTCCAGATACTGTCACTGGGCTGGAATTTGGGACGTACGTCCCACAGTGAGTGCTTGGTTTTGCCTCCCAATGTTTCGCAACAGCTCCTGGTATGTGTTTGACACGACTGTTGTCCCTTAACATCACTTCTCAGGCAGTGAAACGAATGCCTAAGCAGCTCTGTTTCTTCACCCTACCCCTTGCTTTATGAGGCTTCTGTGTAGTCCTCCAATGTCCTCCATCCAAGGTCCTTTTCAGGCAGGAATGAATTAAACATCTTGACAGCTATACCGTGGTATCCTGCTTTTGTACAGGGATAGGAAGACTAGGGCAGAAGAAGCCAAGTCAAGCAGGTGATTGCAAAAGCTTTTCTCCACTTTTTAGCCCAAAGGTAAACAAAACATTTGCTGAAAATTGGTTGTGTTTTGGAAACTGGAAGTACATTCCGCGTGTGCTCCTGAAAACATTGTCTTGTATGAGTTTCCCACAGTCACTATTAATACCGAGTATTTTTTCTATGAAAAGTATAGCACCTAGCACTGTATTATCTAACTGCTCTCAACGCACCGAGAGCCTCTGGTTCAGGATTCTTGGTTGCATGTTTCAACCCAAAGACTGACTTTCCTTATTCCTCTCCTACAAAAGCAGACACTGCGGAAGTATCTTGTGTTTTATATGCTCTTTGGATGGTTCCAAATCACCCCCAATATTTGGCCAAAGCTTGATACAGCTTGATGTGATTTCACGAGAGCTGCCTGTAAGTGGTATTTCTCAACATAAAATTTTAAAAGGAAGTGAAACCTGCTTTGGAAAGCAGACATTCAGAGAGGCACGTAAGGAGTGTAACAATGAAAATAATTGCAGTCCTCTAGAATTAGGCATGGTGAGAGGCCTCCTCTGAATACATGAGACATCATCGCCTTGAAAATAAATGTCTCAAAGAGTTAGTTACCTGTGTTTTACTTTTGGCCTAATAACTGGCAAGTTGTGTAGCCCTAAAGAGTTCACCAGTTGCCACCTCTATACCACCGTTTCCTGATCTGACATTGTTACCTACCTCTCCCTCAGGACTCCTGTAAGAGTGCGTCGTAGGGATGATGCACAATTCTGGTCTCAGTTAAGCTGATCTAAATCCGTGGTACTTTGCCTGACCTCTTGGGAATTTGTCTGGATTTTATATTTGGTTGTTGCTATACTTCTAATCTTGCTTAGAGAAGACTGTGAGAAGCAGGCTCTTTTGGCTTAGACCTTGCTTTCGTCTCCTATCCTTTGACTTCAAATGTAGGACATGGGTTTGGGTTCACTGGGAATGCCATACCCAACTTTCTGGAGGAACATTTCTTCATCTCCAGTCTGTCTACATTTCTATCTATTGCCCTGTAACATATGGTGCTGATTCTTACCAAATAACAGTGATTTACAGTTTGTAAATGTCTAAGTTAATTCTACATTATTTAGAAATCGATACTTAATTTGAATTGATTATATTTCTACACCCTTAGATTTTTTTTTTATTTTAAGAAAAAGGCTGACTCTGGCACTGGTAGATGATGATCAAATTTCTCCACTAAAAATCCTCGGAAGTATTCCTCTGGTTGTCCACATACAATGATAGCCCCATTCTAAAATGCTCGTGTTTCCTCATTATTAGAATAAAACATTGCGGTTTTGATATTGCTGGTGGTGATTTGACTGATGCAATGCTAATGACTCCAATGGGTATACTTCTGATTTGCATTGAGATTGCGGAAAAGCAGGACTGGTCCCCAGATGGAGGAAAATTAAAAGTCCAGAGCTCAGTTCTTGCCTGCTTTGCATAATGTATGGTCGCTTGCAGGATGGGTGCAAAACTTAAGATTCAAGAGAGTGGGCAGTCAGATTTTTCTGGTTTTTAAAAGTGAGATGGTGGGTGGGTGAGGAGTAGCTACTCAAGCTTCATCCTCAGCTTTGCCTGTGGCATCCTTGGAGACTATGGCATTTTCATTTCCAGTCTGCAAAATAGAGTGAATAATACAACATGCTTAAATCAAAGTGTTGTTGAAAAGATTAATTATTTCTAAGTACACTGAAGCTAAATGCAAGTACTAATAACCAGAATTTGTAAAATGTTAGTTTTAGAGCCCTGTGGATGTGTAGTTGATTGATTGGCACTGAACAGACGAGTATTTAGAGATCTGAAAGTTCTTCCCTGTCAAAGTAACAACCGTTGCCATGAAGGACTAAGGAAATTTGGTGTCATCAAGTACAAAGGAAAATTTAATGATTTGGTAAAAGCAGAGGATGGATTTCTTACTTTCGGGGTAAGAATGTAAACAATTTACATAAAGTAATTGCAGGAAGAAAGTTTTAATAAATTTGCTGTTCCCAGCACTATTTCATCGTTGTGGTCTAGCACAAAGTCTCTTGGGTGTATCCGAGGCTGAGGTTGCTGGTGCCCTTCTTACGCAAAAGAGCTCTTGTAATCTGCGTGCCCAGCGCCCCATCTTCCTAGCTCTGCCCTCTTCAGCCGCGGAGCGGTGCTCCCCTTCATGGCCCACATGAGCAAAAAGGAAAGGAAGATAGATTTAGCCCAGTTATTTCTTACCCAGCGTGCTCAAGGATCCTAGAAAGACACCAGTCAATCCTTGCCTTGGACCCATGATTTCCTTTTCTTTCCTTTTGAGAGCTCAGAGTTAATGTCCTCTGGTTAGAAGCCCTTCTTGTTCCCTCAGCACGATTCTCTTCTACAGTTTTTCCATCTTCTTTTGCCTTTGGTAAGAAAAATCCCAAACATTAGGCCTGCCTGTATGGAGGACCATGAAGAGGCAGCGGAGCTACTTGCCAGAGCACAGGAAAAAAACAGAATTTCTGATTTCTCTGTTGTTATCTGTGGCAAGCAGAAATGCGCTCTTACAAAATGGGGGTTCTACTTCACAGAGCAGGCTCTGATCCAACATGATAAAATACATGTTGTCTACCAGATAACAGGCATTTCACATTCAGATAAGGGCACGTTTGCGATGTGTCACAAGCCCACCTAACAGAAATAGAAGAGATGCACTGATTTAAATTTTCTTAAAGATCTGGATACCAGATGTGGTTCAAAACCAGGACTGATTCTTGGAAATCCTGCTCTCAATTTAGTGGTGTGTATATATATATATATATATATGTGTATATATAAATACTTAAATGAAACAGTTGAAAGGTGGACACTTAAATTTTTCGTCTTCTCTGTGTGAGAGTCTTGAGGAACAACTAAAGACTGTATCGATACCTTCACTTATAATGCCTTATCTGGAACCATTGATAGAGAAGAAGAAATTGTATGAGTGAAAAGATAAGAATACTTTTATATATGTACTTGATGCTAGGATCTTTCTAAGCTTTTTTACAAAGTTCTGAAATACCAGGTTTTGTTCCCTTTTTACCCCCATATCTTTATTTGTCAGGATTTCTGTTGTTGCCTTGGATTACTGAATACCTGAACGAGACTTATTTGTGGTGTTTCCAAGAAAAATGGAAGCAGAAAATGTAAGAAATATCACAAGAAGGCCCATTCTCACAAGATTTCCCCTAAGTTTGTATGGATTCAAAGCATTTCGTTTGCTCAGATGGTGTTTTCATTCTTTGGTGACCGGTGATCAATCCAAAGCTTGGTTCTGAGCTCTGGAGCTGCTCCTCTCTTCTCAGCACTTATTTTTCTCAACATGATTGTTTCTCCTGCAACTTCCTAAAGCATTTTGTTTTAAGGATGTAAGTAATTTTAGATCTGCAGGTTTGTCTGAAATAGCAGGCGGTTGAGTGCAAAAGCAGAATAAACTTGTTAAAATTCTGGAAGCACAGGACTGTCTGTTCTTTCTTCAGAGAATCCACAGGACTCCTCCTAAATTTACGCAGAGTCTGGCACGAGAAGCTTAGTATGTTATCACATTTGTCTATGCATTAAGCTTAGTGTCATAGATAATGTCTTATTTGTAATGAACATATAAGGAGATATTTCAGTGATGAGCTAAGGACTGTGGTGAACTTCTCAGTTTCTGAAAACAGTCCACTACAGATTTTTTCCTCCAGGAACGGGAATATCTGGTGGCCAAAGACATAGGGAGGACACATTCACAAATACTGCTATAAGTATAAATCTACCATAATCTTTCCTGAAGAAAGTATTATCTAATGATCCTGTTACTAAACTAAAACCAACCTGAACGATTTTATGACAAAGTTGCAGCTATATTAAATGAAAATATGTACTGTATGCATCTATTTAACTTAAAGCAGCATGCAATGAAATCTTTCACAAATGCATACCTGATAGAGGCATGCATTGACTCTAGAGGGTTACACTCCGGATAGGTCATCACTGCTGCTTCCTGGGATACATCTTCTAGCAGGAGCAGGATAAGGATTGCTTTCTTGTTTGTCTTGGATATTTTTACCCCAAGTGGCCATTTTCTATGTGAGGAGCCCGTAGTCCTGGTTGGTTAGGAAACAGAACTGAGCGAAAATGTGTTATGTTGGCATGACTTCCATTTAATCTGCCATGTGGAAGTGTGTGTGTGGGGGCAGAGTTCAGTTGGTTACCCACCTTGTATTTGTCGATGATTGCTGAAGCAGTATCAACCTCTGCATTGAAAAAGAGATTTTGTGGATTTTTATATGAGTGGTATGTCTAGGGATGACGTGCAAGACAGGTCAGACTCCAAGGCACTCCACCTGGGAGGTGCAGGTTTACCAGAACGCCATGACAAGGTGAAAACCCTGCAGTGCAGTGGATGTCAAGTACCAGTTGTGTGCGTTGGTCTGCTGTTGGGTGTTCCACCTGGACTGCTGGAGCAGCATGGTGTTGGCGGTTGGACTAAATGACCTCTAGGGGTCCCTTCCAACCCAAAACTTTCTATGATTCTATGGAGTTGGCTTGGTTTGAAGTTACCAACATGGAGATGTGAGCACAACCAAAGAACAGCATAGTCTTAAAAGCATGAAGCAGACCTTTAGCTTTTGAGTGCTTTGATTATTGTAAGCCTTAACCCAATGAAACTCAGCACTTACCCTGTTTTCTGGTTTTCTGTGTGATCCACAGTGCCCCTCTGCTCTCTGAAGCTTATATATTGGTACAAGATTTTCAGCTGTGTAGAGCCCCAGGCTAACAGGGTCCCTTATGGGCATTTTATACCAGTGTAGCCCTTGCATGAAAAAAAGCTGTATAGGTAAAAAGAAAAACGAACCCTCTGGTTTCTGTCATAGACTTCTCATGAAATTCATGCATGCTGTGTGGAGGCCAATTTCTTCCAGGCTGCCAGCATTACTGGGGTGCCCGGTGTCTGGCCATAGCTAAGCAACAGCAACCCAGTTCCAGCAAAGTGAGCAGTAAGACTCATTAATCTCTTTTCAGCAGTTACTGGGTCTTTGAAAGACAGCAGTGATGCAAGAATAAAAAATAGCTCAAAGACAATATCTTAGGGGGAAAAAAGAGAGATGCATCATAAATAACCTCAGTGAAATATAAGGACCATTATCCTGAGTCAGATTCCAACTGGAAGTGAGTCAAAACAGTTTGACAAAGTGCAGCTGCATCTCTAAGCAGGGAAGTTCAGAGATGTTCCTGCCAGACTTGTGGCCCAATGTATGTCTAGGCATGCCTCTCCAAGATGGTGCTTTGAGAATGAGGTAGTAATGCCAATTGTCTGGATATGAAATGACAATATTTGACATCACTTCTGCTAATATTGCCTGCCAGAAAGGGACATTGGGGAATGATCTCTCTATCTGTCTAGAGCTAGAATCAAAATCCTAATATTGATCATCCTTGCTCCCCTTGTCATTTCTGTTAGCTGCCCTTAGAGTTTACTTCTCCCTACTTGATTTCATAGGTTGCTATTTGATCTTATGTGTTAAACTCAGCATTTTACTATGACTTTATGATCACAGAGGCCCCCTTACTGTGCTGGAAGCACCTGCAGGCACCAGCCTATGAAGTCTTGAAAAAATGTGGTTAATATCACTTGTGCAACTGTGTCTGCTGAAGGTCTATTTTTTTAAGGGGGAAAAATGTTAATTTAAGTAAAGCGCCTTTATTTTCACTCACGTTTTATAATTTTGTGGGATTTTTCTAATAGCCTGACTCATGCCTACACATGTAGAATTAAAATGCAATGTTGAGCAAGGATTCATGAGGATCTGGTTTTGTTGGGAGTAATTTTTTCCTTCTCCAGAAATAATGCCTGGGACTTGCACACTTACCTAGCAAGGCTGTAGATTTGTAACTGTGTAATCTGAGCTTAGTCACCAGGGAAGTTTAGAAAGAAACATAACGCAAAATTCTCGGGGTTTGAGGTTTCCACATTTTGTTGTGATTTCATAAAACTTTCTGAATTTTGAGAACCATGTAAAAAGCAAGGCTTTGGCTTTTTTTTTTAATGCATAGCCATCAAAATAGGCCACATCATAGGTTTGCCATAACCAGCTCATTTTTCAATCTTTTTTTTTTTACTTTCAGTAAACCGGGAAAAACCAAAAATGAAGCAACATGTGTGTGGAGGGTTAATATTCTTTTATTAGATCAACTGATTTACCTAGAAAAAAGCAGAAAAACTCTCTCGGGTATAAAGAAGAATCAGCACAAGTTAAGATTGTCTCAGTCTAACTTAGGAAAATTCCCTTACTTTGAAAAAAATGCAGTTTGTACAAAAGAGGATATAGGTGATAGAGAAGTTATTTTCCCACAGGGAAATAGGAACGTAGAGATGAATGGTGAATCTACTCCACTGCTATTTCTAGAACTGTCTTTATATAATTTCTTCCATAGTTCTTCTGTAATACTGATCAAAATCCATGTAAAAACCATTTACATTTCTCACCCACGTCATTTTTGTTGGAAGTTCATTCTAGAGTGCCGTATTCTGAAGCTTACAAGCCTTCTTGTTTCCAGGTTAAGTAATACATGACTGCTTTCTAATATAAGGTATATTAACATTGCCCTAGCAGTCCTCTCCTGCACCCACTGAGGTTTGTATCCATCTCAGGAGCCAGCAGCTGGAGCCATGCTCGGCCTTCCAGAGAAGGTCCCACCAGAGCTGTGTATGAACCTTCTTGCCCTTCCCTTTGATCGGCTTCTTGCTTCCTTTACGGTTAACCTCTTAAACCCATCTTATCCGTTTTAACTAACGGCTTCCCCTGTAGATAACAAACACTTTGTCAGAGTCCAGAGAGGTAAGGTCACTACATTGTCTTGGAAATTAATCATACCAAAGGAAGCTATTAGTTTGGGATAGTTCGCTCTTGATAGATCCCTGTTGATTTTCATGCCATTTTCCATTTGTCTACACCTCTTTTAGGTTTTCCCTCATGGAAGAGTTGTTCTAAAGCCTTACATGCCAGTAAGATCAGATGAATAGGCTCACATTTGCATGAATCACTTTCCCCTTTCTGAAGTACGTAAGTCATTTTATCTGCTAATCTTCAGCCATATAGTTCCACCCTGGCTTAATCATTTGTTCAGATGCCCAACCTATAATTTGGTGTGCCAGTTCTTTCAGAAGTCGGAAGCTGTGATCATCTTGTTCTTCTGACTTGAAGGAATTACGGAAATGGAGTTTTGCTTCCACTTCGGATTTGATTATTTCCATTTTTATACCCATAACTGCGGCTGACCGTATCACCATTGGTGCCAGCATCTTTATTGTAATTTAGTTTCTGTGGTGGAGTTTGCTACTCTTTCATCTCCCCCCGTTGTCACTGCATCGTTGCCCAGCCTAGTCCAAGATGTTTACTGAATTTTACCACTAAAGGTGGAATCCTAAAAAAGAGCTACTAGTTAACCCATTTTCATGAAAATCAATGGTAAAACTCTCCATGCACTCCCACTGAAATTTTGCCTAAGCCTTACATGGCTTTCTGAGGGGAAAAAGGTGACAGAGGTGACAGGCATAACATTTCAATTTATCTTTAAAAATAGAGTAGGCTTCAAATTTATACTGCCCCAAGTAATAATTTAATTTTTCTGTAAAAATACATTTTGTCTTTTTTTTTTTTTTTTTTTTGAGGGGAAAAAGCCATGAGTTGGTATTTTTAGAGGAAAAAATTCCACCCAGACAACGTTGGCCTGCTTGTAGAATGCTGGGAGCTGCAGACTGCATAAATATATATCACTTGTCAACCTAAGAGGTTGTTTCACTGTAAACCTCTGCTTAAATGGCTGCATTTTGCAGATGGTATTTAAAGTATCTGCATTCTGAGGCTGGAAATATGCACTTAGACTATTAGCTCTGTAAAACCAGAGAGTCAAATCTTACACCCCTTGCCTGGGACTGCTTGCGTAACGCTTGCAGGGCTGGTCCCTCAGCTTGCAAAGGGATGCGCTTCCAACTCTGTCTTCATTAGCAAACACAGAATTTACCTGGCAATAAAAGATATCTTTGTATCATGTATGGTCACAATAATGTTTATTTAAATATTATCTGATTCCCTCAGCACTTCTATTATTTACCAGTAGAAAAAATGACACCATTACTTTTCTTCTGAATTTTTAAAAATGACAATAGTGCAATTAAATTACTGAATTCATTTATTTTTAATTGTACTTTTGGTTTTAATGTGCTATCGGAGGACATTTCTTTCCGTGACTGTTAGTTTTCCATGCAACATAAGAAAATCTAAAGCTATATTAAGGAAATATATTACATGTGCAAGACAAAGTCTCATTAGTGTTATTTATGGCATGCTGAAACCTCATTAGGAGTAGGTATGCTGGATTCAAAAATGCATTACTGAGAATGGTTTTTTTGGGGGGGTTAGGAGAGAAATTGCTTTTATTGTGTTTCTTTATCACATACAGAGTGGTTAGTGGACATGTTGGTTTCCTAAAGCGTAAAATAAATTAAGATAGAAGAAAAAGAGTAATTAATCTAAGTAGTAAGTATAACCTCATTACAGATTGGGAATAATAGCCTGCACATGGTCACAAGGAGTTTCTGTTTACTGTTCACCTTAGTTTCAACTAACCATTAATTTTTAACTTCTTTCACTGGAGGTAAAAAGTGATATTTTTCAGCATAGTAGTTTGCATCTTAAGTAGTGATAATGTGCTTTTAGTGCACTTCAGACCAGGGATGAGTGAAACTCGAGGTGCAGAGTCACAAATAGCCCAATTTAGGTAGTAGTATTTGCTCTAATGAGAGCTATATATCCAGTCCTGCGTAAATATTGTTTGGTAGGCATACAAGGAAACCGTTATTTGCAAGTAAATGAGAACAAAAGGAGAGTCCCTGAATTGTCAGTCTTGGGTGGGAAAGTCATTCCGCGTGGGCCATATCCTTCCCCAGGCTGGTGGTGCTGCCGTTACAGAATCACAGAATGGCAAGGGTGGGAAGGGACCTCGGGAGATCATCTAGTCCGGCCCTCAACGTCCCAGGGACTCGAGCAGCCCCAAAAGGCGATCCCTCCGTCCCCGCTGCCGCCGGCGCAGGCCAGATGGGAGCGGTTACCTCCCCTCCCTCCCTCCCTCCCGCTGCCGGTCACTGTCACCGTGGCTGCACAGCTGACAAAGTCCCTTAGGCTGGCGCCTCACCGGGCCGCCTTTTGACAGCCGCCTTACCTGCTAGCCACACACGCTGCTTTGATTTCTTACGCCATGTCCACTCAACGCTCACGCTGCGCACAGCCGCTCTGATGGCCCTGGGTATTCCGGCTCCCTGTGCTATGCCTGTCGCTGAAATGCGAGGACCTGCGGGGCTTTTTGGTAACGAAACATCTACTCTTCTACTAATAGTTCTTCTTACAGCCACTCCACGTGTGGCATCCGTGGTGGCATCCGTAACATTTATGAATATGGTTTATGTGGTTCGTGATAGAACTTGGGAATACGTGCCAGCTTACCGCCAAGGCTGGGTCAGCTCAGTGAACCCAAACCGCTGCACACCTGCTCTCCTTGTAGGTTTTTCTTCCCCAGTATGCCACCTCAGGGTTCTTCAGAGCCCCTTCAATGTCAAGGGATAACTTTATGATAGAGTCACATATTTATTATAAGCTGACTTGTTTATCAGTTGACAGATGACTAATGCCAGGGTTTTTCTGTGGGCCAAATCCTTACTTTGAAAGGATTTAAAAAGACCTAGTAGTTCAACTAGATGCTCTTTTCCCCATCCTTTCTTCACCTAGTCACTGCAGCCGTGCCTTTTTGTCCTCTCCTCGTGGTTGCAGTGGACACAGCATCATGTTACTGCAGCACCTGCAAGCCACATCTGAAGCGAAGGCCCTATTGAATTGTCCCCTGTAGCAGTAGGAAGTCTTCTGTAGTCTCTGCTTAAAAGTGATCTATTTATATAAACAAAGCAGATTGGGAGGGGGTGGAGGGAAAGCATGCAGGCAAAACAAATAAAGTGATGCTTTTTAGAAAATATATGAAAGCTACCTTATTTTTCTGTTAGTTTTCTTCTTTTAAAAAGGTTTTTGGGAGAAGATGAGGGAGGGGGTGTATCTTGCTATGAGGATAAAGAGAGATGAGGAGGCTGGAAGGGGCTCAGGAAGAAGTAGAAGAAACTGTGAAGAAAATGGACTTTGGGGAATGTTTCAGCAGGTTAGTGGTGGGTAGCAGAGAGTGTTTGCAGTAAGGCTGTAGAAGGTGGCTGGTTACATCTGACACTGTCATTGTGCCAAGGGCCCCGGCACAGCTGGCGTTCTCTTCCCGGAGCAGCATGAGAAGGTGCTGCCCATCAACACGGGGCCAGTTCGCTGTCGACATACGCACGTGTGTGCAATCTCAGCTCGCTCTGGGTCCTTGCTGTAAGTTTGCTTCCTTTGGAGGAAAAGGTACAAAAAAGAGGACCAAAGGAACAGGCCTAGAAGGTAAGGACAATTTGAGTTCACCCAGGAGAAACAAAACAAAACAGGGTATTTCAAATAAAGAAAGAAATGAGAGGAGTACGTAAAAGCAAGAAACGAGTGAGCATCCCCAGGCTTTTTTCTGTCTTGCCCAGATTCACATAGATGAAGGAGAACAAGGAAGATGATATTGTACTTGTGCCTTAGGGAGATCGAAACTGTGGGTCTGAGGGTCGCTGGAACATATGGAATAAACAATTTCAGTCTTTCTTCTTCTGTCTCTAACACAGCTATCTTGTGCTGTGTGAAGAGGAAGCTGTGACAAGGTCTCATCCTCCTTCCTCCATCCCTGCCCTGCACACTCTCTCCATATTGCAGTGGTGATGACGAACGCTTACCTTTTCTCCTTTGCCAGCTCGCTCTGTGCTCTAGCTTACTACATAGGTTGACCAGTGCTGCCTCTCTGTGACAAAAAAAAATGAAGAAGCCTTACTAAAAACGCTGCTACCCCATGCTCACACCCTTGTTCTGATGGATTCCCAGCAGTTGTGATGCCATGCTGGGTGGTGGGCATGTCCAGAAGATGTACAAACTAGTGGGAAAGAGCTGGGAATATTCCTATATAACAAATCCAGGCACAGCCCTGGAAATGGTTGCAGTATGAGGGCTTCCTCTCCATAAGCACCTTTGTAGAGCAGAGCTGTTAGGCAGGGGGTCTGAGCCACCCCTGACGTCTGAGCTGGAAGGTACTTTGTGTTTGTGGCATCCACTTGCAAGGTGAAAGAGGAGGCCTGATGGCTGTGGGAGATGACAGGGTGGCAAGCACCTCAGCGTTCTCTCTATCTGTGAGTAAGTAAGCCGCATGTGTGATTAGGCAAATTGCTTAAGAAATCAAAGCAATCATCTCCTTCAAATCCATATGGGTCTTGTGGGTGTGACTTCATAATTTTTGAGAGTCCCATTTATCCTCTGTCATTTGGGGTGATACTGATAACTTCCTTGACATGGGGAACATTAGTCCTTCCTTCTTTCCTGTTTGTGATATGTGGAGTTATCATTATAATCATCGCTTTAAAACGTGCCTTTAGTAATAGTCCCTAGTAGCACTACAATATAAGGGTAGCGCATGCTAAAGATAGAAAACTCCAGACACGTTCATGATGCGCCTAGGAAAGCTTTGTGTGATTAAGATGAATACTTCTGTTACGGCCACTTGTTTTTACATCTATTACTGCGAAAGGGGTAAGGAAAGAAATCACATGGACCAGTCAGAGTGCTCTCACTGCTAGCTGGATTCCCCTCTGGGGGGAAAAGGGACAAGCCAGGATTCCTTCTGCATTTGTTTTTGGAGCATTTGCTTCCTCAACTAAGAAAAAAAGGAGCAGTTTTCAAGCGTGGCCAAATTCCCGGCAGACCGTGACACCTCCACAATAATCATCACATTGAGGGCTGGTGTCACATGGAGATTTGCTGGCAGCACTTGCGCGGAGCCCTACTTCGGAAAGAAAAGCAGGCAAATTTCATTCCAGTTCCACTCTAAAGAGGACATGAGAGGAAAATGACAATGAATTTGATTTTTGCTTTCTTCACTTTTCACAAAATGAGGGTGTACAGTACACGAAGGCTGCAAGAACTTGCATCTGTCACTGGGAAACCTGCCTCAAGATTTGATGCGATATATTGCTTGAAAGATTTATGTCATTTTCCCTTCATCTGTTCTGTACATTGTTAGTGTTACTAATCTTATATTATCGGGAATAGAGCAGGCTATTTGTTGCTCAAGTGTCTGTGATGATATGTGAGAAATTAATCTGAAGACGCTTGGAAGTTCTCCACCACATCGCCATTGATCGGGTGGAGAAACTGAAGATTATTTTTTTTTTGCTTGCTTTTTACCATAATGGCTAAATAAAAGCGGCATAATAGATGAGAGAGAGGAAGAGAATGTGCGAAAGACAAGGCTCTGCCTTGAACACGGCACAGCAGTTGTTGCCCTTTTACAAATGGGAAATGAAAAATAGGCATTGGTGACCTTACTGAGCTCTGCAAGTGTGTTTGCTAAACAGAAAGTAGTTGTGTTGGAGCCAAACACCTTTGTTCCTTAACCTTAATTTTTATTTTGAAAAATAGCTTTCAGAGAATCTTAGACCAGTCTAAGCTCAGCCAAGGATTTGGGGAAAAGAGGAGGGCAATAAAATGGCCACACTGCGACTCCCATGGAGCACCATGCACTCCAGGGAGGAGGATGCAGGTGAAAATGGTGAGCCTACCTCAGAGAATGAAGCAGGATAGGTTGATCTGATGAAAATAAAGCTTCAATACTTGGCTAGTGATGCTAAACTGATATTTCCCCCCAGGAAAACAAAACTGTTACGGATCAAAGACCATTTTTTGGAAAACTCCTAACCATTTTCACTGGGGATCCCATGGCAGTTGCAGGGTGGTCGAGGGGAGGTTGTCCTTCTTCAGAAGGGTTGGGTTTACTTGTTGCCCTTGGAATGTCAGAGCCAGCACAAACCAACACCAGTAGTCTGCAGGTCCCAGTGGCCTTCCACTGAGCACCAAGCACACCAACTTGTGCTACTCTTTGCCACAGCCAGTAATTATTTCATCATTAAATCCAGGCAGCATGCTCGTTAGCTCTTCGGGGAAGAGCAGTGACTTCATAAGAAGGATTTAGAGGGGGGTGGATGGTAATTAATGGTTTGCCATAGCATTTTCAGCTTATTTTTGCTACTTGCAGTAGCTGTATGACCTAAAATTATATAATCGGGAAAAAAAATAAAAAAGGGTTTTCCTTTACTCTCTTCCTGTTAGCTAAGCAGATCCTTGCACTCAGGTCTTCTAATTTGTATGGAATTGTAAAAATTAGAAATGAGAGAGACCTGTTAGTCCTTCTAGTGAAGGACCGTTCTTTCCTTACAGACATGATTGTTTTTGTAGCCTAGTTTATATGACTCAGTTGATAAGACCAAGAATATTCAACAGGATATGGTTTCTGGTATTTTAAAGGTGACTGTATAGATGGTTGCAAGATGGAAGTCAGTGTCATTCGTCTTCCAAAGGTCCCAGTACTGGCACTGTTCATTTAAATCCCAAAGTGGGTCTCAGTCTAATGCATTTAGTTGCTTATAATGCATTTAGAAATAATTTTGTGCTGATGTTGAAAGGGACTTAGCTGAGGTGGACGTCTTGGGTCCCTCACTACATCTGCTGATGGTCCCTGAAATCTGTGGCTGTTGCAGGTCAGGCACTGCAACAGAGGAGCTCCTTTTAGCACATGTTATTTAGTAATGTAATATCCTATACAAAGGCGAGTTATTCAAGCTGTAAATGGAAGAGCCAAATTGCCCGATAAATTTGAGGCTTATTGATGTGAGTTGCTTCTAATATTTCTATAGGGAAAAACCCACTTATTGATCACTTGGGGCACTGTCTTACTTCTGACATTAATTTAGTTGTAGATTAGGTTGGAATGTATTACTTTCATAAAGACCCTGAGTGGTTGGAGTCACGCAGTGAAGCTGAAGCACAAATACCAGCAGACTGTATGGCTCGTGACACCGTCTGAAATAGCAAGCAGCACCAGTGAACTGGCACGCTTTCAGTTCGGTTTCCACTGAGAAGGCTTATTACAATAACAAACACCAGGTAGGGCTTTAATGAAATAGATCTCTTCTTCGAGCTGCTCAGGGATCATCCTCAAAAGTCTCCCTCTAGGTGCTTTAGGATGAGTAAGGAGGCTTCAGCAAAGGATTCGGGCTAGTTTATGTCCAGCACTGGAATAGATGTCACAAGGGATTAACAGAGCAAGTGCGTGAAGCCAACTATAATCTCGGTGGGAAGCATTAGCATTGCCCGGAAATGGTATCGGTGGCAGGACAAATCTCCTGAGAGAGGTCAGGAAAGGGCAGAGTGAGATTAAGGCCATTTCGCTGCATTAGCTGGAAACCGTGGCTGTGCTAGGGTGGTAGGAGTGGGGAGTGGACTGCTCCTGCATTTGGTAAGCCTCTCCTAAATCTTTATGACAAATGTGCTTTGCTAGAGTCCTATGAGAAATACTGATGAGTGTTCTCAGTGTAGCAGTGGGTGCCAGCATCCTCTTTTGTATTCCCTGTACTGGCTCTGGTTTACTGAGAAATGAGGCAGCATCTTCAGCTTGATCCATCCTGCCCACGCAAAGGAAAGGCAGATCTCCCAAAGTCCACTGCAGCATGATGGACGGCACATATTCCTGTTCCCCTCTGATGATGGAGGGTTCCTCTCTTCACAAAGGGAAAGCGTTACCTTCTGCTCTCTGGAGCGTGAGAGTTGATCCCATTAGCTCTGCTGTTCCTCACCAAAGTCCTCCAAGTCCTGCCAGAACAGGATTGTGGACTTGAAGGCAATTGCATGGGCTCATGTTCAGCTTCTTTTGGCAGTACCTGAGATTTTGGGATCTGTCTTGCTTGCAGATGGAAAGATGTTACTGGCAGATAATAAATGGAGATGCTGTTTAGGTTGAAAAGATACAAACAAAGAAGTAAGATTCATTTCTGATGTTTACCTTTCGGTCTGTATGCACTGAGGATTATAAATGCAGTAAAGCTATATGTTGTAAACCCTGAGAATGCTCTGACTCTGAGCTGACATCTTTTCTCCAATATAGCTGACATCAGGAATGGTAGCTGCTTACCCAGGTAAAGCAGTAGGGTCCAGCGATGATCTGTAAGGCCATGGGAATTCTTACACCTCTTCAGCTCTCTAATGCACCTGGACTGGATGGAGCCCGGTCTCTGAAAGTGGCTGGCATCAGATGTTTCCAGCGAAGGGTAGAGAAGGGCTGGGTGAGCGTCAGAGCAGTGAGACGCGCCAGTCCTGTGCTAGGGCCGACGTGAATCTCCGGCTCTGCAGGCTGGCATATACTGTGGAGCACGTGTCTTAGTGCTATCTGCTTCTAGCTTGAATTTCTTACTATTACAGCTGCACTAACACTTGTAGAAAGTTGATACGTGCTTTCCCTCGGGCACTTCTTTCAGTACTGAGTTCCACTCTCTAATTATGTATTTCACAAAAAGCATTTGATTTTGTTGGTTTGAATCTGCCACCTTTGGCTTTTGTTGCATGTCTTTACCTTGTTGTTTTGAGAGCCAGAAAGAATGGACCCACTGCCTTACTACTATTCCCTCCTTTAAAAAATTGTGTCATGTCCTGTGCTAATAATTTTTCTTTCTTAAATTTAAAAAAAATACTTTTTTCTGTCACTTTTCATAGGAGGGATTTTCCGTGTTCTATTTCTATTGCCCTTCTTTGACCTACTTCTGCAAAGGGGAGCAAGGAGTACTGTATACAATCTTCAACAGGAGGCTGGAGGACATATATTTCCATTATACACGACCTCAGATTTCTTCTGCATGCATCCTAGCCTGTATGGACTTCTTTCATCCTTAAAAGAAAAAGATAATGCGTATGTGGCAGGACGTAATTGGTGTGTGGCTGTGTGTTACATGGGGGCTTTTATAAACAGGGGCATGTTAAAAGCAGAAAGGTGTACCTTGAGGAAGTGATACGCTTCATTAAAGGCAGACCCACAGCTGTGGCAAAACTTGGAGTGTGAACCCAAGTCTTCTGTTGTACCACCATGACTGAACGGCGGTGTTCCCGTCGGGTGCGTGGCCTAGCATGTTACAGAAGGTGGGAACCAGAACATGCTATGGAAGGTGGGATCCAGAACATGCTACGGAAGGTGAGATCCAGAATCACAAAGAAGAAGGTGGGAACCAGAACATGCTATGGAAGGTGAGATCCAGAACCACAAAGGCAGACCATCTATAAACTCATTAAGCTGTTCAGGCCACTACGCCATGCTGGTTCCTACCAGGAAGGTGGAAGGACCTCTAGAATACACAGAATACATCCTCGGTTGGTGATAAGGGATTTAGTATACTTTTAACTATTCCTGGTTTTAGTATTGGTTTTATATTACTAGGTAGGGATACAAATCGGAGTCAGAGCACGGTGCAAACACGCTACAGAAAGATGGCCACTGTCTTTTTGACTCAAGCCCAGAAAATGAAGGGAATTCAGGACGAAGAGGAACGTGTTTGAGTTAATATTTCATTCTCAACTTGTGTCAAAGCAATTTAGTTGTCCTCTTCCTGCTCCTCCTTTCTGTCCCCCTCTTCCTCAGTGGTGCTGTTTAAGGACAGAGCTTCCAGCCTTACCCCTGAGTTACCTTCCTTTGGGGTTTCAAGTAAGAGGCTGGATATTGCTTTAACATAGGGGGTTTTGTAGTTTAATGTGTTTTGGTTGGTAAAGAATATTCATCACTCATTTAATTCAGAATGTATCTATTGATTCCTTTCTCCTCATTTGGTATTTTCTGACATTTTATAGCACTTGCTATTGATTTATACAAAATCCGTAGTCCGAACATCTCAAGGAGTGCTTTATTCACTTGTCATTTGCTGTTTTTCTTAACTAATAAATTTAACAGCCATGTACATCCAGTCTGTTAAGATCTCGTGGCTCTACTTTCAAAGAGATGACAGTCTGGCACTAACAAATGAGAAATTCTTTCAGGCAGGATCTTAGAAGTTGCAAGATAGGCAAGACAGAGAAGCAAGCCCCTCCTTGACTGGCTAGCAAGACAAAGCAAGCTCCTCTACTCAAAGGACACTTAGGTTAAGGTATGGAAAATACAGCTCTGCTTCAGCCTGTGGAATGTCACACGTTGTGGTGCTCTAATGGCAACTTTATTTATAGCTTGTCAACAGGTTATCAGTTTAAGCGGCACAGGCAGCAATACATACGAGAGCAGGTATGCCTAAACTGCGCTGACCTGCCACGCTGTCAGCTTGCCAGGTGCTATAGTTACTTCTGGAGCATGGTGCCTTCAGCAGCTGGCATCAGAAACCTTCACTAGGGGTAATAGTCTAAACTGTACTTCAGAAGTAATCGGGGGATTCCATGAGCCCAAGTCTCAGTGCAGGTCAACAGGATTAGTCTCCTTTGTCACTGGTACCTTCTAACTATGTTTTAAGTTTGGATTTGGGAATGAGGTATGAATTTTGTGTGATCTCAGGTAGATGGGAGAAGATGCTGGAGTCCTCTGGAGCGGGGGATGGAGGGAGCAGGATCTGGAGAACTCTTGAGTGCTTAGGAAGTCCCAAAACCACTCTTACTTGCACTGTGGATGGCTCAGTCTTGGCCATATGTGCTGCAGTGCACATTATATGGGGATGGTGTTTAGGGAGACAAGGTGGCTGTAAGTTCCGTCCAGAAAGATGTTGACTTTGCATGGAGCCAGGGGTGGGGGAGACCTCGGCACCAGCTTGGCCACTTGAGCGTTAGGTGTTTTAAGTCTGAGAGTCACCCTCAGTTCCTCCCGCTGTCAGCAAAGGCATGTCCACAGGGTGGGTGGCTTGTGTCAGCCTAAGGTGAGGGACTACCTGGGCTAAAGTCAGATGACTTGCCCTCTGCAAGTGCCTGCCTTCTCTCTCCTTTACTAAAGGGGCCTGACTCAGGTATGGACAGGTGACATTCAGGTTCCACAAAGCAGGTGAGATGAGCATCATCACCAGAAACTGCCCTTGCCTTGCTATGTTTGGGATGTATCCTGCGTACAGCCAGTTTGACAGCAGCTCCCCATGGACAGCTCTTTGGTATCTCTGGCCTGTTGGTACAGGAGGCATCCTAAAAGGGAGCCTGGTTGATGAATAAGCAGCACTGTGTGAATAGCTTTAATATAGGCTGTGTAGCAAATTATGCAGCTATGGCTTGGATTTAGTTCAGGGGCAACTTGAATTTTACCCTCAGTAGCCACTGTATAGTTAAGAGGTACTTCAAAATTTCTCCCTTTCATGTATCATGCAATGCTCCTTGATCTGGGTTGTACTTGAAGACATTTATAAGCTCTTCCTCTTCAGTCTCTTAGAAAGTGCTAGAGCAACCTTTTTGGTTTAAATCTCATGCCTCCATGAGTTAAGGTGCCAGCCATGAGTCTGGCACTGAAAACACGCTGTGTGCTGAAGACTTGCGATCCAGGAGGCAGAAATGAATAAAGATGTTCTGCACCGAGAGATCCCAAGGAACCCATAGTAAGTTTACTAGTTCACACCGTCATCCTCTAATGAGAAAACTCAGAAATGAAGGTTACTGTGAGGCTGTGATGGGTACGCATGGCAGGAAAATAAAACCGTAGCAGGAACTTGATGCATACCAGCTACTAGACTTCAAAGGTTAATTCAAGTGGAACTGGTAACAGAGATCAAAGTACAACGTTTGGTTAGGGAGAAGGCAATGAAAGGTTGGCATACCTAGGACTGTTAGGAGAACACAAAGCTTTGAAACAAATATGTTGAAATGTGGTGGGCCCATGCTGTGCTGTGTCCGAGCTGACCTTGCCATAGCTTTTGAAGGAGATGGTGAAAATTGCTTACACATATCCTTGCGTCCCTCCAACAACCATGTCAGTTAGTCTACTGGTATCCAGCATGATGCTGAGTCTCCTCGGAGTGGGAGATCAATGCTCCACTATAGACCCTTCATAGCACTGTGGTCACTGGGAGGCACCCGAACCCTTTCCTGCTTCATCGTCATTCCTGGTCACGCCACTGGAGAGCAGATGGCTGGCGAGGAGCTCCGGGCAACCTTGCCGAGGTGAAGATGTGTCCTCCTGACCATACACCATAGGCAATGCTGCTGTGCGTGGGCGGATAGGCGTGTAAGGGCTGCCTGAGTGCGCGGAGCCAGTCCTTACCCAGAAGCAGCACCCATTTCACAGTTCAAGTGTTTTGAAAAATCGGGATGTGCTTGGGTAGCAGCTCAGTATTCAAAAAGTCCTTCTGTTTTTTGCACTTTGTTTCTTCACACTGCTGGCAGCTGTATGGTGGTATCACAGCAATAAATTGTGGAGATACTAAAAAAAAAAAAAATAAGCCTCTTGTTACAGTCGAATCCGATCCTCAGGATGGACTTCTGAAGCATCCTTGGTACCTTGTGCTGATAAATCTCTTCTCACACTAGCACTTTTCTCACTATTGGAGACGGAATTGCAGTGAAAGCCTTTTAGACTAAGAGCTGTAATATCCAGAGATGTTTTGTTTAGAGTCATGTAAAACCAACTATGTTGTATGAACTTCAAGCAAGGTACATTTGAGCTGAGTATGGGATTACGGAGAATGATATATGGAGCTTCTTTAACTGTGCGGAGTTAGATTTGATTCTTCGCAAATAAGTGACAGATTCATATGTAGGG